>NC_052106.1:11822-55487 GCF_012273895.1 Zerene cesonia | reverse complement strand
ATATCATTGCTAGCGGACGGCCCCGGCTTCACTCACGGCACCTTTTTTCTCTCCATAAGAACCTTTCTTCCTTAAGTAAAATTATTGCCGAATTGGTCGCGCCGATCTCGAGTTGTAGCTCGCTTAGCATCACATTTGACGATTAATTTTTAATTACCTGTAGCCTAGACTAGCTTAAGGTGGTTTGTTCGTTGATTCGCGAAGTTTCCTACCAAAATTATCCATTTTTATTTTAAGATGTCGAAATTTATACGTGTCTTATACATTATATACATTATGTTAATGCATATAAGGTATTTCTAAATAACTTTTGAATTAAATAATATAAACTAGTTACAAATTGAAACATTTTAAAAATAGAAACGAAACGATATTTCCACGATTGATAAATACATCTGGAGTGTAGACATGAATAGAATTTACTATAACAAAGACCAAACCTACAAGTGGCATAGTTTCTCAGTAAAGCGCTGTAAAAATTTACAGATTATGGGATAGTATATATCTAGTATAAAACGAAAATAATTTGTTATTTATGGCAAACTAAATCATAATAAAAATAACATTATAATTGGCAATAACATAATTGGCTTCTCATTATTTTTATACATGGATAAATGGAAAATCCGTGAAAGCTATACGTGTCCTAAACACAAGGATCCTCCAGATAACATAATAAACAGTTGGCTGGTCGGAGAGCACTCGCACCCTACCGTGCTCTTCATGTCGGCATTACTATCCCTATCAGAAACAGAACTTGTTTCATTTAAATCCCCGTCATTTAACATTAAATGAATTAGTTTCACGAAGCAATTAATGGTTGCAATTTGAATAACACACAGCATAATATGAAGTTATTATTTAATCGTACTGTGATAAATTGTAATGAGTAGGCGAAGCATACAACTATCCAGTCATTTTTAATAACTTGTCCCAGTACCGGCGGTATTGTTCGGTACTTTGTTGTCGATAATTTGGTAAATTCATAGGTAGGTAACTCTTCGAATGTCTAATTATATCTACACGTTTACTAATAATTTCTTGTTACTGAACTACGGACAACGTATTACGGACTACGGCAGGACTCATGACTGTCTCTCGAGACACGTAATCCCAGAAAACTTCTGATTCAATTTAAATGTTCAAATTCAATAAAATTCTAAGCTAAGAGGTCCTATCCTATCCTACTAAACTTTAATCCTACTTCCTACTAATATTATAAATGCGAAAGTTTGTAAGGATGTGTGTGCGTTTGTTGCTCTTTCACGCAAAAACTGCTGAACCGATTGCAATGAAATTTGGTACGTAGACAGCTGGACAACTGGAATAAAATATAGGCAACTTTTATGCCGATATTCCTACGGGATACGGACTTACGCGGGTGAAACCGCGGGGCGCAGCTAGTTTTGAATAAATCTTGTTAAAGCAAAATGATAAGGGCCTTTCGCCAAGGCAATATTATTTTATATCAGATTTCAAATCACAGTATTTTTAATAATATTTTTTAAAGAAACGTCACAAATTCCACGTAGGCATTCAATTAAAGGTTTATTAAGGTATTTTATGCGGATTTGGATGGCCGCAAAATGTAAAATGCATTTCGTGCATAAGCCGGCTCTACGGAGCACTTGTGTCCCCGGGCGGCGTCAAAAATTATAGCTTCATACATATTCATAAGCCTCGAAACTTCCAGCCGAGTTTATAATGGAGCCCCTTCCCCCGCCCGGCCGGCTCCACCTAGCAACAGTCAAAATCAGCTGACGCCTGACACCGCTGCGCCGCAACCATTCACGCCGGCCGGGGCCCTCCGCCGCGCATCCTGTCTCTGTCTATCCTCACGTGGCAACGACACGCCCCCTCTTTGTCTCTTTTATCAAACTCTGCATTTACCAACAAAAAATTGTTTTTAACTAAACATATGTTCTTATTATAGAACGATAACGTTTCGGGAAATTTTAACGTGATTAATATTGACGTGTTTCTCAAGATTAGGAACCGGCTTTTGCAAATGCAACAATCGGTTTCAGCGCACAGCTGTTTTAAATCGATGGCAATGTCCCGCTCCCTGCTCCCTGGCGCACCCCCGCCCCGCGCCGCACTCATGCATCTAGCAATGTATAGCAGATGCACGGCCCTTGCTATTAAAACAGTGAGCGTTAACACGGGGCAGCAATATTCCTTTGTTCGAGTTGCATCCCTTTCGCTTCGGCGGGGTGTGGGTGTACCGTGCGGGCCGCGGGGCACGAGGAGCGGGGGCGCGGCGGAGGGTGGCTGTTGCTAACCGCCTCATCACCTCGCTCCCGTGCACTCAGCGCCCTTGACACGAGAGGTGCACGTTGCCAAAGGGTGCAACTTTCACACAGCTTTTAGGGTACTTTGCTATTAAGTCTTTTATTTCCGTGCTTGTTACTTGTAAGCGCTTTTGAATAATTACTACTTCGGAGAGTTTTAGAGCAAAAACGTAAAAAAAGGATTGGCTAAAGAGCTACCATGTAGGAGTCTAATTATTGAGAAACATCATACAAGACGAACGAATAATTTTAGTCATGCAACCCAAAATTGTATAGTGGATGAGATACGAACTATCGTACAATAAAAATTCCTTAATATCCACCTCTCTTTTTTAAGACTAAGAGCTGATTTCTTTTGTTTTAATTAATTATCTGATACTTAACGTCTTGATGTTTCACCCACTTTTATTCCTAATTAAAATTAATTTGACTAGAGACTTAAACTGATTGCTGCGCCTTAATACTATCCTCTTTCAGCATTACAATATCTTTAAGCAGAACACTGCACAGCTTCTATTTATATAAGTTACCAGATGTCTGTCAAACAGAATATTGCTATATATCAATAATTTAATTTAGGAAATAAATAAGAATTATTCTCTGTGTAAAACCTACACGACGTTTTGTGAGCAATCAGCTGATCGCTCGCTGTAACGGGTGGTAACGGCGAGTGTTGAGCGGCGACGCAACAAATCTCATCAAAAAGCAATCAATCTCCCCTTGCTCATCAAATTTGCATGTCCGGCCCTCTCCTCGATTAACTTTCAACTTGCTGCTATGCTTCATTTGGATATGTCACGTTAGACTATAATGTAACTTGCAAGTTTAACTGTCGTAAAATAGTGACTTGGGATGCAAATTGAAGAATTATGAGATTAGCAAACTTTACGATCATCAATTAACAATTTTTTCTTAATAATGTAGTAATTTCTATACATACCTGCCATTTACATATTATAGACATGACAAAAATTATGTATAATACATATTATTATGAGCATGTAATACAATTCTCTCTCTCTCTGAAAACTAATAACTATATTTGTTTCTATTATGACTATCCCTTATTGTATATACTTATTACTATCATTAGCGATGCGACATTTATAATTTTTGTTTAAAATAGTGTAGTTGTCGATAATATATTATACATTTTTATTAATTTTGTCTGTATCGATGAAAATAGGTCTTAAATTTATATGTATGTAAGTCAAAAACAGTATATTTATTTATTTAATATTTTATTGCACACACAAGATAAAGAAACACAGAAAGAACATACAATAAAAGTAGCGATCTCTTCCAGACTAGCATACGCAATGCGTAGGGAAAAATATTAGAACATTTAAAAAAAAAACAAACAAACATTTTACATATTACACAAACGAAGTCTTAATAGAATGTTATCGTGTTAACATTAAAAATACGTAAAATGAATCATACTCGCAGTTGACAACAGTAAATTGACAGAAACATCACAACTGTCAGTGTCAGAAAGTTGTCTGTTAGTGGAATGTATTGGATTTTGCTCGAATAGTTTTTTTTCGCATTATATGCATCGATATAAACACAATGATACTGTTTAACAATATTGTAGCAGCTGAAAAGATTTTGCAATTACTGCTATGAGAGAAATCGGACTAGAATTGTAAAAAGTGGTCGTGGACTGAGATCTAGTGAGTGGTGGGCGATTGTTTTGCAACACTTAAACCACGATGGAAGGCGACAATGCAGCCCCAGAACAAGAACAAGCGGGGTAAGTTTCGCTCCATTGTCCATTTATTTTAATAATTATTACATTATTACAAACTATTTCCTTTACTATTGACAAAGGGGTGGGACCTATCAGATTCAATCAATACATTGACACTTTTTCATTATTTAAAATCCTTATATTATTAGCTCTTTCAATAATAGTTTTTTACTTATCATCATTTTAAAAAAGTTTCATCTATCTATATGAATGGATGATCTTACAATTGAAAATTTTACTGTGTGTATAGTGTTAAATAGTTATATGATAATCCTTCCACCTTCTTAATATTCAAAAATCTATATGATAATTTAATAAAGTCTTTCCTCAATGTCTGCAGGTTTGACTCTGTCGTAGACACATTAACTTTGAGCCACCTACCTCGCACTACATTAGTTCTTAAAGCTATCATTTATTATTATTATTATTTATTTGATCTACACTACACTTAAATCCATGTATTTGATATTATTTTTTCTCATTCAATTGTAATGGTATTTATTTAATTATTTTTAGTATCATATTCTTCTGCCTTCAAGTTGTTTTGGCAGAATATCAGCGTCAGGATCCCATTGACTCTGACATTTATTCTGAGCCAAGACTCTTTAAGAACATAGTACACATTTGTCTCTGTCCTGTTTTTTCCTCTGTATGTTAATTTTCCTTTATTTAATTGTTTTTATTTTGAATTCTTATGTATTTTATGTGTTCTTTTAATAAACATCTAAGCTATCTATCTGTCTATAATGAAGTTTTGCTGCTAGCTGTTTTTAGGCCACCCTTATAGATGAATAGGAGGATATTGGGCAACTAAAAGACAAAAAAAATTGTCATTAGTGCATCATACAAAGGTCACTTGTAGGCGGCACACAAACAAAACACACACACACACACATGGACACGATCTAATTTGCCCAATAGATGAGACAACAAATAATGAAGAAAGGAATCAGTGAGTGGTAGGCAGCTAATGCTGAACAATACTCAAATTCAAGAAATTTTATCAAAATGTACTTGTACAATTGAGTATATCTAAACTGGAATGCCAATTTCAAAAATTCTTTCATCATTGGAAACTGCAATTTCCCTGAGTGACATAAGCTATAATATATGTATCACAGGCGAAGCCAGAGCAAGCAGCTAGTTATGTATAATAATAAAAAATTAATAATTTCCAGTGGAGGCGGTGAGCACAGTGCGGCTGAGGGAGATGGAGACAGAGGGAGGTACAGGTGTGATTTGTTTGTTTATTTATGCTCAGTGGCATGCAATCATAGAGATAGAAGAGCACTGGATGCTTTACCACACCCAAATTAATATTTACACACAACAAAATGTAAATCAGCTCCACTTGTCTGAATTATGTTGTTCATTTTTTCATTCCCATCATATGTGGCAGTGTGCTTCTTTCTCATCTGTGGCAAGGTGCTCAATTCTCACATCACATGGCAACTGCAACATTGTGAATTTCAACATAAACACTTTCATATGATTTTTTTTTTTGTGTGTGTAAAAAAAATATTGTCATGTTTTTTTTACATTTATAACCTTAATAATTTGTGAATGTTACCCTTTCAGCATGATGGACCGTTGTCCATCGCAGTCATCGTTGGACGAGTCGTCTCAGCGGCGCGAGTCGGGCGAGCAGGAGGCGGGCGCGCAGCACGCCACGCAACTGCTGGACGCGCTGGCGCGCCTGCGCAGGGACGCGCTGCTGTGTGACGTGAGACTGCAGGTAATGGGGATTTTATCGATGTACAGGAGATAATAAGTAATAATTGTGTTTAACGAAATCTTAAAGCGCCTTTAATTTATTACATTTCAGACCATCGACATATACCATCAGAATTTGTATAGGACCCAAAAGTGGGCACCAGCTTTCAAATAAGAAGAAAATAGAAACATAATCAGTTCACCTAGTCAAATGTTCTAATGCAATAACAAAAAATAATTAAGAATTTCCTGCTTTTTGAAGTCGGTTGAAAAAATTAGTTGCATCTCCTATTGGGATATTTCTCTTTATGTTAATGAAACCAAAAAGAAATAGCATGTGAAATGTAAAGTTTTATAAATAAAAGTAATGATATGGATGTTTAGGATTATTTCGAGTGTACGCATTAACGGTTGCCGATACAGTAGTGCGACGCCCGCAGGCGCAGATCGACGGCACGTCGCGCGTGAGCGAGGGCGTGTGGGCGCACCGCGCGGTGCTGGCCGCGTGCTCGCCCTACTTCCGCGCCATGTTCACGCAGTTCACCGAGCGCACGCGCCCCACCGTCACCATACAGGTGCGCCCGCGCCCCCGCGCCCCCGCGCCCCGCGCCCCCGCGCCCCCGCGCCCCGCGCACTCACCCAACTGCGTCCCGATAGCTGCATCACAAGGAGCTATATGTTTTATTAGCTATTCACAAGGCTGGCTATTTTGTTATGTATATTAAACGAGCAGGTCCATATAGCGAGAAAATTTGATATGATTTTTTGTCTCTTGAGTTGTCTCATTATAATTAAAGTATTGAATCAATTTAAAAGTGAGTTAAGCGGCCATATTGTTGATGTCTAATTCATATTTCACCCAGGGTTCGTTAAGAACATTACATTTACACGATATTTTTGCAGAACGTTGAGCCGAGTGCTCTGGAAGCAATCATAGAGTATGTGTACAACCCGGACTCGCTCGTCATCACTGAAGACAATGTACAGGTAGGAATTTTTTTGAAAGATAGAAAAAATTCGATCACGGGGCGGGATTCGAACCCGCGTTTCTTACCTAACCGTAGCAACGCCTAGCCTCACGGCCACCCGTGATCCCGCCACAGTAATCGAATTTCTCCTAGACTTTCGGTTTCATGTGCCTAAGGGGCACCCCAAAAAAATTCTCATTTATAAAAAGAAGCATTTCAATGCTATAAAACTAAAAATTAAATGTACAGGTATTTTATCTATACATATAATAAGTAAAGATCCAGATCATTTCTTCCTCTGCCTGTCTGTCCGTTTTGAAGTTATGTTACATGGAAATTCACTTTAAGCATTGCTTGAAAATCTGAGTTCAATGCGGTTCATGCAAAAGTATAAAATAAAACTTTTCGATTAAGCGTTTTGCCACATTTAAACTAAAAGCGAGCAACACGCGAGCAACAATTAGTTACTTAATAAATACGAGAATGTAGCTAGTTATTGATTTGAAAAAAGTTGCAAATTATTCGCATCAATGGTATAGAATAGAATAGGATAATTTTTAATTCAATTTACTAACATAGTTTTTTTAAGCATATTGTTACTAACAAAATGAGTCTTGATAGTTGCTCGAATAAATGAAATTATTATTATTATTATTATTGAAGTATTCTTTTGAATTGTGCCGCGATAACCGCAACGTTGGCGCAGAGCGTGCTGTCGGGCGCGTCGCTGCTGCAGGTGGCGGGCGCGCGCGCGGCCAGCTGCGCCTTCCTCGCCGCCGCGCTGTCGCCCGACAACGCGCTCGGCATCCGCGCCTTCGCCGACCTGCACGCCTGCGCCGACCTCGCGCACTGCGCCGCCACCTTCGTGCACAAGCACTTCGTCGAGGTGACCGCACGCGCCCCGCCCCGCCCCACGCCCCACACCCCGCACACACACACACACACACCGCTACATGTACTACGACAATATATTGTGTACCTTATCTTTTTCAGATTGATAATGATAGGATAAACGACTGAAACGAACTAAACCACGCGTGCTGAACATTCCAGGTGCTGGAAACGGAGGAGTTCCTCGCGCTGGACGCCGACACGCTCGCGCAGCTGCTCGCTAGTGATCAGATCACGGTCGGTTCCTATTGTCTTTGATCACCATAAAGTTTTTTTTATAAAAAAAAATAAAAAACCAAATATACTTATTTAAAAATGTTGCTATAGTAGTAGTGCTTATAATTTGCTGATACCTTTATTTGGTTTAAACCTCCGCTAGTAGCCCGCTAACGAAGTAGGAGTTTACGTTTCTACATATGTTATATATACAATCTTTATAAACATTTCCAGGTGCCAAACGAAGAGGTGATTCTGGATGCCGTAGTGCGCTGGATGCAACACGATCCTGAGGTGCGTGTGTGCGTCGCTCGTTAGCTCACCCCATGTGGGTATGTATATTTTATTTGAGTTTTTATCAATGTGTCCACCCGCACCGCAGAGGCGGCGCGCGCGGCTGGGCGCGCTGCTGGAGCACGTGCGGCTGCCGCTGCTGCCGCAGGACGTGCTGGTGGCGCGCGCCGCCGCCGAGCCGCTGGCCAGCGCCGAGCTGCGCGTCAAGGACCTGGTGATCGAGGCGCTGTCGTACCACCTGCTGCGGCCCGAGCGGCGCGCGGCCGCGGCGCTGGGCTGCGCGCGCGCGCGCCCGCGCCAGCCGCCGCGCGCGCCCGCCGCGCTGCTGGTGGTGGGCGGCCAGGCGCCCAAGGCCGTGCGCGACGTGGAGGCGCTGGAGCTGGGCGCGGGCCGCTGGCGCGCCGCCGCCGAGCTGCCGTCGCGCCGCTGCCGCGCGGGGCTGGCGGCCGTGGGCGCGCGCCTGTACGCGGTGGGCGGCTTCAACGGCACCCTGCGCGTGCGCAGCGTCGACGTGTACGACGTGGCCGCCGACGCCTGGAGCCCGGGCCCGCCGCTGTCGGCGCGCCGCTCCACGCTCGGCGTCGCCGTCATCGGCCACGTCATCTACGCGGTGAGTATCCAAATTACCCTAAACGCCGATGAACATGTTTTTTACGCAGTTACGATATAAATATTATTCTAATAAAATTATGATTCACTTCAAATAGAAAATGCAACAAGTAAAAGTTTAAAAACTTAAACCTGACTACGTAAACTATACAGGGCGCGATATTCGATTGAGTGTGACGTTGCGTAGGCTACAAACGGCGGACAATCGAGACGCTTCTAATGATACATCATTTGTTGCTTTATGATGAGTAGTTTAAAAGTTGATGAAACAGATGAACATACGCACCTACACCAACAAGTAAAATAAAATAATTACAGTAATGTTACTACTGACAGTATTAATTTGAATGTAACCTGGCACTGGAAAGATATATGAGTGGTGGTGCAGGTGGGCGGGTTCGACGGCGCCACGGGGCTGAGCTCGGCCGAGGCGCTGGACACGCGCGAGGGCGTGTGGCGGCCGCTGGCGCCCATGAGCACGCGCCGCTCGTCCGTGGGCGTGGCCGTGCTGGACGGCAAGCTGTACGCCGTGGGCGGCTACGACGGCGCCTCGCGCCAGTGCCTCAACTCCGTCGAGAGGTGCGTCCCTCCTCTCCGTCTCTCGCTCCCTGGTCTCGCCGGGCCCGTCTTCGCGTAGATTGAGCGGGCAACTATTTATTTATTTATTAAAAACATCAATTATGTACAAACTAATACTAGAAAAAAATTACCAACTAACAAACTATTTAATAACATAACTAACTTAATCACTAATAATGTTTTCGAAATTCTTGCTAATCACCCAACGGACATGTAAAAACATCCACTTTCCCGTGGAGCTCGTTGAGAGTGCGTATCGCTCGTACGAGAGAGGACTTCGCAAACAAATTAGTTCGAGCTACAGGCACGGAGAGCAACGGAGGCTTGTGGCGCTTCTCAACGTACTGGTTTGGTGCGCACAAGTCGAGAAATTGTAGCACTCCCGGATTATGCGCAGCTCCTCGCAATAACTTTATAAAATATAGCACTATGGAGTACTCCCGTCGAACTCTTAACTCGTTGTATCCTACCATACCCTATATACCGCTACAGTTTCGCCGGGAGCGATTTTAAAGTCGGTTCAACTTTTGTTAAAAAATATTTTATTTTTACCTCTTTAGTGACCGAATGTTTCAATCGGAAACCAAAAGTGGGTCCATATATCCTTGCTGTTTTTTTGCGTGGATGGATGGCGTGTATGGCGTGTATGGCGTGTATGGCGACGCAGGTACGACCCGGCGGCGGGCGCGTGGGAGCCGGTGGCGGAGATGGGCGCGCGGCGCTCGGGCGCGGGCGTGGGCGTGGCCGGCGGCGCGCTGTACGCGCTGGGCGGCCACGACGGGCCCGCCGTGCGCCGCTCGGCCGAGCGCTTCCGGCCCGCGGACGGCTGGGCGCCCGCGCCGCCCATGGCCGCGGCGCGCCGCAACGCCGCCGTGGCCGCGCACCTGGGCCGCCTCTACGTGGTGGGCGGGGACGACGGCGCCGCCAACCTCGCCACCGTCGAGGTGCGTTTGTGGGACTCGCGATGGATGGATCACGATTTAGACGTCGAAGTTTCCAATAGTTACATTAAAAATACAAAATAAATATTAAATCCCTTCTCATCTGCTTTTATGGGTAATTCCAATACTTCAGGTTGATTACACAAAAACTTATATTTCTCATTTTTTTTACATACTGGTTTTACAGCAAAGTTGTTTCATTACCATGCATGTAAGCATGATCTCCATTCATGTAGGCAAAATGATAATAATGTGAAAGAAGAATGTTGTTAAGAAATATTTATACTTTATTAACTAATAAAGACAACACCCTAGCAATATTTGTTTCTTTAAATGATTTAGTATAATTTCAAATGGCAACGTCGCCGCCGCAGGTGTTCGACCCCACGACGGACCAGTGGACGACGCTGCCGAGCGCCATGTCGCTGGGCCGCTCGTACGCGGGCGTGGCCGTGGTGGAGCGCGCCCTCTGACCCGCGGCCGCGCCCCCGCGCGCGCCCCGCCCCGCCCCCGCGCACCCCCCGCACCCCGCGCCCGACGCAGACGAGGCGCACTACGCCAACGATCACGTGTACGCCGACCCGCCCGCGCACCGCTGCCGCAACCGCTTTGTGAGTGCCGCCATTTTGTTGTTTTATCTTGATAATTGTCAAAGTATATATAACTAATTACTAATAAAATGTTTCCAGATGGATGAGAACGTGTACGAAAGTGTGGGCGGGGCCGGCGGGGCGGGGGGCGCGGGGGGTGCGGGCGGCGCGGGCGCGGGGCGCGGCGCCCTGTACCGCTGGTGGCGCGTGGGCAACGCGTGCCGCCGCCACCGTCGCGCCTCGCAGACGCTCGAGTTCCACCAGCACTACGTGCAGGCGCGCGGGGGCGCGGGCGGGGGCGCGGGCGGGGGCGCCGGCGGGGGCGCGGGCGCCGGGCGCGGCGCGGGGCGCGGCGTGCTGTGCGTGGGGCTGGTGGGCGAGCGGCTGTCGGCCTCGTGCTCCACCATCGACGCGCCGTGCGTGCTGCTGCTGCGCCGCCACGCGCCCGCCGCGCACCTGCTGCCCGAGAGCCACCGCGCCGCGCTGCCGCCGCACCGCCACGCGGTACGCGCCCACGCACATTGTCTATTTATACATATTCTTGTATAGATTAAGTTTTATGAAATAACTGTCTGTAGCAGACATTTCTAAGGATAATTTTACTCGCATAAAAAGACTTAAAAGCTCAATAAATGGATCAATTTATATATATCCTTTCCCTTACCCTTCCCAGTCCTTTCCTTTATTCCTCTCGCCAATACTTTCTTAATCCCTTCCTTATTTAAAGTCGACAATCCATTTGTAGAGGTGTAAGGTTTGCAATGGACCTTATGGGCGGTGGTAACGCTTTCCATCAGGCGTCCCACCAGCTCCATTGCCAACTGTGTCATAAAAAAAAAATAAAAAAAAAACTTTGAAGGCTCTCGTTCATGTACACTATATAGTATAACGCGCAGTTCGCGGCGCAGGTGGAGGAGGGCGCGTGCTGCGAGGCGGACGAGCCGGCGGGCGGCGCGCGCGCCGGCAGCGCCTCGCCCGAGCGCGCGCGCTCGCCCGCCGCCGCGCCGCCCGCCGCGCACGCCGCACACGCCGCACACGCCGCGCACGCCGCTCACGCCGCACACGCCGCACACGCCGCGCACGCCGCAGTTGCCGCGCGCGCCGACGCCAGCGACAGCGACTCCGACGGCGACGAGTCGTCCGCGTGCGGCGACCAGTACTGAGCGGCCGGGCTCCAGCTGCTGGCCCGCGCCGCTGCGGCTCGCTGCGGCTCGCTGCGGGGAGCGATAGACGGCGGGACTTTATATTGAACACCCGTTCTCTAGTATCCTTCCAATGACGTTCTTCATGATTAAAATGAACTATGATATGCGATATAGTCAGATTGATATGTTTGTGATTACATATTTTATTTTTAAGGTTTTCGCTATAAAACTTCTTTCAGTGATTTCTGTAAATTCAATGGTAGTAGTAGTGAGAGTCCACCGGGCGAGCGGGCCCGGGGCGCCGCGCGAGTGTACATAGTGATAGCGGCGACGTGACGTAGAGGCTGTACACGACGCTTTTATTGTTAAACATTCCACTAGTTATATACAAATAAACGAATCTCAATTTATTTTTTTTATGTTTGTCTTTTAATTTTGTCTTTTAACTTTTAAATATTACGTTCTAAATACGCATGTGTTGTATCGAGTAAACGAAGCGTCTAAACACAGGTGCAGATATTACCTTGGAGATGATCTAAAAATATTAAGAAGAGAAACAATTAGTTGTTATAAATAATCGCGCGGCGGGAATTCGCAGTTGATGTGAGAGTGTGACGTCACAGCTCGCGCCGCCGCGTCGCGCCGTGACGTCACACGCGCACACGTCACCGCTAGCGGGACTCGATATATTTTATCGGAACTTTAAATGTGTATGAAATCAAAAACTCAAGGTAGTTTTGTCGATAAATGCTAACGTATTTGTAAACATACAAGCTTCACTGTGACAAAGTCTTGTGCGAGTTTCCAGACCTTACCTGTTTCTCTCCATTATATTGATACTGTTTTGATACTTATATTAATTAAGGTCATATAGTGCTGAATCATATTATATGCATAACGTATTATTATTAGATTGTTCTCTTCGATATAATCATAGTTCAGTCATAATATGCATCAACAATTAAAGCAAGTAGTCGATTCACACGGGCTTCGTACTCAGTGCTTAGTGCTTGTTAGTGCTTCTTTTGTTATTTCGATTCAATCATGCTTTTGTCATCCATTTCGAATGGCTGGTCACTATTTCCATCCACTAGCTCCTACGTGTAAGCGGTTCCTTCTCACTTGACAATATTGGAGCTCAGTGGTGTGACAAGCACTAAGCCCGTGTGAACCGGCCTTAGTGTTTAGAAGTAAGAATTACTCAACTGAGGGTAAGTCAGTGGAGAAGTTACTCCCGAGAGATGTAGCGATGTCGAGGGAAATCAATGTGATAAGTCTTTATACGAATTCGTTCTGGATCATGGTGGAGCTAGCACCGACATATAACTTGGCTGGAAGAGAAAGTTACATAAGAGTCTCTTAATTCCACCGCACATTACTATTTAGTAATTTTTTTAGTATATTAGTGACAAAACGTATTTTCCCGCCTCCCACCTACCTCTTCGTTACTATGACTGCCTGTCCTTTAAGCTTGAGTCTATTTTATTATAAGAGAAACTTGTATATTTGTACCTTCTACTTCCCCTGTGTGCTCAATGCTCATGTTATTAATGCATTTATTAGAACAAGTTACGTAGCGATGTATCTGGAATAAATATATGAATAGAATTAATTGATTTTTCTTGCACTCGCTGTTATTTTCTGTAGAGCAGAAATAACCCAAATCAAGCAACGAATGATTCGTGTTTTCGAATACTTTTAGTTTTGATTTAGTAAACATGTACAGGATAATGTATATGTATTTATATATGTATATATGTGCAACGTACAATTATTATTATGCATTAAAATTAATTAGACAATACTTTGTGCTTCTCGATTGTGCCTTCCCGTAGCTGTGTGTTGTGCTCGCTTCGGTTTATTAATTTTATACTCTGAAAATTTACAAGCCTCATGTCCCCAAAATTCAATTATGAGACGATCCATTCCTTCCTTTCCTAAACCTGCGTCGTGACGTATTATGAATTCTCTAACTATTAGGTAAAGCTATATGTATATATGTATTTCGGATTTAGAATGTATTGAGGTAGCTTCAATTTGAATCTTAAAGATGATTTATAGTCCTGCACAATATGTGTTATAGTGTAGGTACCCGCGCTACGTGGAATATTTATAAATGCTGCAATACGAAACATAATGTGTAATTTACATTATGATCAAATAAACTGTATTCTGTGTATTTCTATGACGAGTTTTTTTTTTTTCATTCAATTGTAGATATATGTATATAGATGAACCCCTTTAAATGAAAAAGACTAGAAGCGCCTCTCGCCAGCACGCGACATCATCGCATCCTCCAAACGATGAACATAGTGACGCCATACATAATATACTCGATGTCTAGTGTTTTATGAATCTGAACTAAAATGCATTTCAATTTGGTTTTTTCAATTCGGATTGCTAAGTTAAAGTATGAATAAAAATAATTTTAACGGGCCTATTGCCTACCTAGATATCGCAAAAAAAATTAATTATTTTTTTATCACTCTTTCAAAGCAAGTAAATGCATGCATTTATTTTTAACTCAAATTATTCATCTGTATTTGAACGACATAAAACTATGACTTTGTATGTGTTTCAATCTTGATTAATTGTAATCATTTTGCGGCTTAAGTCTTTTATCTATTTTTACAACGAACTAAACGATCAAGTTGTATGTCTATTGTATTCTATCAAATCAAGTAAAATAGCTACTCTAAGCACCGTACACTAAAACGTAGCACTGTCATTATACCAAATTCATAGAAGTCGATATTTATTGATGTCCTAGTCGTAATTTCCAAACGTGTTTTGCAGTTTCTGTAAGCGAACTTTTATTGAACTGTAGCGAATTGTTTAATAAAACATTTTATAATACATTTGTCTTTCATTTAATATTTTAATTAAGGACACGTTCTCAAAACAGTTTGGTATCGAAACCCGCCCATACTATTACGAGGGCTGGCGGAGTGACAAATTTAATAACCCTCAATCTCAGATTATTATATGTAATTATTAGTATGTAACCTTAGTGTTTAGTTTCATGAATTCTACGAAATAAGGCAATTTTTAATTAATTTCTATATGATCACAATTTTTTTTAAAAGGAGACATCATTTGTCATATAATATGCGCATTCAATTATTTCTTGATTTATTCGTTTATTGGTTAACCAACACAGTTCCATGTTGATAAGTTTGACGCTAAGAGATTTAAATTAATAAATTTATTAAATATGTATTCTTCAAAACAAATTATGATCTAGGAGAAAAAGAAAAACATACAATCATTAATGTTCATGTATGTGTGCCTTTGTGTGTGAAAATTTCGTTAAATAGCCATCTATCTAGAGAAACTACTACTAAGGCCTGACTTTCGGATCCGTCATGTTCTGGAAATGGAATATGATGACGAGTTTTTTCTATGTAATACGATGCTCTATGACCTATGTAATGCTGCCCTGGTACAGCTCAACCAAATTAATTCACATGCTACATTTTTATCATATGCCGGTGTCAACTATTAGGTGGGTAGTAGTTGTTTATTATGAACTTTAGGTGTGTGGTCTTATTTTTTTTAATGTTATACTGGGCATCTGAGCTGCTGGTTCGCCTGATGGTAAGCGATCACCACCGCCCGTGGAAGTTTGCAGAGGTTGGGTCATATTCCGAAAGCCACGATGACCTTATCAATATTTAATATTGTAAAAACCTAACCCTTATGCTTAGGTACCTTTTATAATTAAAATGAAAAAAAAAATGATAAAAATGATAATTATAACAATTATTTATTTTTACTCTCATTAAAGAAATAAGTACCTACGAAAATCATGAGACAAAGATTCAATATTGTTTTTATATTTCGGTTTGCTGTTTGGATGTTTTTTTTTTGGGTTCTTATGCTTCTAGGATGAAAAGAAGTATGAATACTGAATTGTTTTATTTGAAGATCCAGGAGAACACTGTAGATACAATTTTGTAACTCGTTATTTTACCACACGACTGAGCAAGTTAGCAACTAGATAAAATGTTGTTCTGATCCTTGATAAAATGTTTGGGCCTTAAGCATATTCTTTGATTATTATTTAATGTTATGCCTATTGAAGTAACAGTTTTGAGCACATGTATGACAAGGCAGACAACGATCGATGAGTCCAGAGAAGAGGTTGAAACATAGCATATACTGAGACTGGTGAGTGGTGACTGGTGAGCGGCGGCCAACCACTCCGGTCTGCGGACTGCGGCGCGAGCGCAGTGAGTGCGCGCGCTCAGTGCTGCAAGCACGTACGGCCCACTTGTCGTACAGCGCTGTGTACATCGCGCGCCGCCCTCCGCTGCGGATTCTCGTAAAAAGATCGGTCTGTGCTTGCCCTGTGCTTTGTGGTCGAGAGAGTGTTTCCTAAGTGGCTCTTCGTGGTATTATAACCGTTTCGATTTGTTAGTTGTGTAAGCGAGTCGGTGGATGTACGTACTTCCTCGTGTAAACATTTCTTGCCATCAAAATTAAACGGCTCGTTAAACATTTGATGTTATATGAAAGGCGTCAAATTACGCGTTTTTACCTACTTTCGATATAACTGCATATCCGCGGCTCGCATATCGCGATCGTTAAATATTAAATGATTACGGTACAACAGCGACAGGCGACCAGTGATTAACGGTACGTTACAGCGAATTGAAGAATGTTTACAAACCGGCGAATTAAATAATATGCTAGGTAAGACTCAGCAGAGAGCTCTGAGCGTTTGCGCCGTCCGTCGCGGATCACGAGACGCAGCTTCTCACGCGGATGCTCACACCGCACCCCGCACCCCACACACCACACAACACACATTCCCCATACTGCACTCCGCACGCTTGCAACGTGCACCGTGCACTGTGCAGTATGCCCTTTGCAGGTGACACCTAGGTTGCGCAAGCCTTATCGAATGAACATCGCATAAATATTACAGACACGCGGCTGTTACAAAACATTGAAATAATTATATTGGATTATTTAGAGTCTTATAATTTTTCAACGGCATCATCATCATCAACATCATCAGCCCATATATGTTCCCACTGCTGGGACACAGGCCTCCTATGAAGGTTATCATTAATCGTCGTAATATTTAAACCGCCGTAATAGATCTCATAAGGTGTTTAGTACGTTCATCCTGATCCTTTTATAATACAATTAATTTAAAAAAAAATTGTATGTGGTAGTCGAGCACGCTTCGCACGAATTGGGCCAGCTCGCACCGGGGAAGTACCACACCCCCACAGAAGACCGGCGTGAAATAGCATTCTGCTGTGTTTCGTTCGGTGAGTGGGGGAGCCGGAGGCTTATATCCTTTTCCTCACCCTGGTCTGCAATGGACCCTATACTAAATGTGACTCTCTAATTGTTCATGGGTGGTGGTAGCGCTTACCATCAGGCTTCCCACCAGCTCCAATGCCGTCTGTGATATAAAAAAAAATACAATCTTCTTCAGAAGGCTGAGATAGCAAACTCACAGTTGACTCTATCGAACTCGGACACTCACTTAAGTCTCTACCGATTTTTTAAAAAAAGTGTGATACACATTAAAATCGTCTTTAGGTATAATTGGTTTATTACGAGGCAATGAGAGCATGGTATTTAATTCCGACGTTATTTCTCTATGAATCGGCGTTTCTGATAGAGCCGAGAGCCGAATGTCCCATTTTAGTCACAATTTTTCAATGTTTAATTGATTTGATTAGTCCGTATTTTTTAAAACTAATTAATTTTTTCTCTTTCCAAAGTTCCTCTTTAATGGGGTAATTAAAATAAATACGCAGAATATTGGCCTTGGGTCACTCACTTGCTCTGCCCAAGAGGCAGTCCCGCTTTACTGTATATTCTCTAGTACTGGTTAGGCTAGGTCGTCAGTTCTCATGTGGTGAATTCATCAAACCATCATGACCAAATATGATCACGTGTGTAGCTGCTGAGGATGGAATAAACGCCATATTGGAGATGACTGCGCACGCAGCTGCTCGGCTACCGGCGGTATGAAGAAGTTCATGCGCACGCGCGCCCCGCCCGCGCTCCCCGCGCCGCCCGCACACCCCGCGCACCCCGCGCACTCCACTGGCGCTCACGCGTCTACCACCCTCGGGCCACCACTCAAAACCAACGGCATTGGAAGTAAGTACTTTGGTGAAAATTTTAGCTTAGGTTATATGCCAGAGAGATGTAATGTAACAAGTGACAACAGCTAACCCTTACCTGCACTAGTAACAGTGGAATTTCATATTATAATGATTTTTATTAGCACAGATAACATAATAGTAGTTTTTAATGTGGGAGTCGAGCACGCTTCGGCACGAATTGGGCCAGCTCGCACCGGGGAAGTACCACACCCCCACAGAAAACCGGCGTGAAATAGTGGCATGCCACTGTGTTTCGTACGGTGAGTACGTACGTACGGTTCGGGGGAGCCGGAGGCCCGTTTCCTTTTCCTCACCCGTCCCAGTCCATTCCTTCTTTCCAGTCATTAATCTATTCCTTTTCCCTTACCCCAAAAACGCGGGCAGCGCATTCGCAGAGGATCTACCTTTGTGAATGTTCATGGGCGGTGGTGATCGCTTACCATCAGGCGAACCACCAGCTCAGTTGCCCGCTGTCACATAAAAAAAAAAAAAAAAAATAGTATGCTAGTTTTACTTTTCTTTACACTTCGCCAAAGAGTTATCATTGCGAATTGCGAAACCAATCATATGCAGATTGTTCTAGTTAATTTGAGATAGGGATAATTTGTGTAATTCGATGATCTGAATTCAGATCACAACGTTACAAAGGTAAGTTTCATTGTTTCCTACGCAACCATGTCCTTAACAATAATTTCGTGTGCAATGTATTTCAAAATATACCCATGCCTAATATGATATCGCAGCATGATCTATTATAGCGTATGGAATACTAAGCGCAAGGCTGGCTGGCGGCGCGCAGCGCAGCAGCGCCCGCTCCCAAGCAGCCGCGGCGCGGGCGCACGGACGCGTACTATCGACCGATTACTGTCGTGTCAAACAACACGATACTTAATCATGTTAACATGCGAATGGGCTGTAATTACTTATGTTCATTAATTTTTTCATCGATTAGAAACATTTTACTTACAAGTAACGAATGTCTTTAATTTCTATCAAATACTGCCTACCGCCGGTTGCTAACCGTCCGGTTTTCTTTAGTACATCCTCGAATTTCACACGATAATTGTGAGATCCGCTTAATTTACTCTTTGATTGATTTAACATCGTATTTGTTGTAAAATTATTGTTAGGCTAGGAATTTATATATTCCCCATATTATCCCTAATTAAAATTACAAATGCGAAAGTCACTCTGCCTGTCAGTCTGTCTGAGATACAGGGATAGTTTGAGATACAGAGATAGTTTGAGATACAGAGATAGTTTGAGACCGGAAATCACACGGGAACGGGAACTATGCGGGAATAAAACCTCAGACAGTCTATTTTTTTGTCTAGTAACGTGAGTGAAACCGCAGGCGGAATAAATAAAATAGGATAAAAATAACAGAATTATAATAGTGAAACAAATGAGAATACATAATATATTATGTATGTTTGTAGTTATTTCAGCAACGTTCTGAAATGCGTAATCCCCAGCGTAGCATTTCCCTTTCGAATCGTGTCGTACAACTTACATGAAACAAATAAATGGATCGACTCGATGTCCCTCGAAAGTGCAAGCGCCGAGAGAATTGCCGTAACCGTAAGTCGGTCGCCTGAGCGGGCGACAGGTGCGCGCCGCTCAAGAGGCACCGCACTGAGTGAATGGAGCCCGCGCCGCGAAGCCTGATCATAATGCACCGGCCACTGGGCACCGGGCGCACGGGAGCGCACCGGAGCGCGCCGGAGTGCGCCGCACGCATCAGTGAAAGTCACCCGACGCCAAGAGCTCATTGACGCGCTGAGCACGGTCAATGTTAACACGCTACGAGAAGATCGGGGTCAGCGCGAACTTCAGATGACACCACAGCCGTGCTCTCATAATCAACAATTGGCGAGATAGCATGCCTTGTAGACGAATTTAAAACAAATTCATATATCTATGTAAAAATAAAACAATTACTGTTCATTAATCTCACTAAAACTGACTGAACCGATTTTGATAATTTAGGTTTTGTTGTATGCGTAATAGACCTCGGAAGGTTTAAAAAGTAAAAAAAAACATGGAAAAGTAAAAAGTCCCATGAATCGTCATGAATGCGAAGTTCGCCGGGTCAACTCTTAAAAAATACAAATGTTCCATTCCTTTTTCTTATCTATTGTCCTCCTTATTCTCTTCTTATCCACAAAAAATTTGCAATCCCAAATTGGGCGTTGCTGGTCGCTTACCATCAGACGACCCACCGGGGCTGGTGGTTGGCGAACTCTGAAATAAAAAAAACGTTTAAAAATTGTGACCAATAAATAAAAGCGACCCTAATTACAGCAACTCGTAATTAGGGTCGCTTTTATTTATTGGGAAGGTCCATGTGTCATGTGGGTCTTGTGTACGGTGTAACGTAACGGTGCTCTGCCACTTCTCATAACCCACTTAACGTGCACGCGGCGAGCGCCGTCGTGCGTCCTAATAGCTTATACTAGAATATTCTAATTTAAATAAGTATTACACATTTATGTTAGAGGCTATTCACTTGCGTGTGACGATCTTCATGTCTGGCACGTGGATCAATGTTGAGTAGACGCTAGTGACTCATAAATGTTCCCAAAAGATAGTTATGCACACATTTACCAGTGCAAATTAGAATCGGGATAAGGTCTCTGAGGCACAAACACAGTTGTTTGATATACGAGTGTACAATCATGTATTTAAATGACCTATTTCCTATAATTGTTAAGTAAATTCCTGCGTAGTTTGCACTGATCTGAGATATCTCCGTATTGTTTGTAAACAAAGCTACCTTAAGTTGACTTCATCACTGGAACTTGAGGTCATTCGTACGTTATTGTAAAACTATTGCTCTCGTGGGAGCTTCGCCAGACGTCTGCCTTTTATGCAAAGCACATTAGCATCTATTAAACTCATTGTCTTCTGATTTCTATTTTACATATTATCTACGTACCAACATCACTTGATTGATGGAGTGTACTAGTTGTCCTAATTCGTAAAATGGGGGCATCATTTTTAATGAGGAAGTCCAGCCTGCTTCAGCACAAAATAGGCCAGCTCACACCGGGGAAGTATCACACCCCCACAGAAGATTGGCGTGAAATATTAATAGTAACTAATAGTAATGCTGCTGTTTACCACGGTAAGTGGCGGCCCGTTTCCTTTTCCTTACTCTTCCCAGTCCATTCTTTCTTTTCAGTTGTCAATTCTTTCCTTATAACTGCCATCTTTAAAGCGGGCATCGCATTCGCAGAGGCACTATATCTCTCTGAATGTTCATGGGCGGTGGTGGTCGTTTATCATCAGGCAAACCATTAACTCAGTTGCCTGCTTATGGTTTAGTTGCAAGAGCTTCAGAATTAGCCAGCCTTCAGATTATCAGTAAATCTGGTCGTTTAAAATTTTCCTTGAATTCAGAGTATTTATCTATGCTAATTTATTATCTATGCTAATATTATAATAAGTAAACATGTTTGTAACGTTACAACACAAAAATCTGTCCAGTAGGGACCAAAATTCTTTCACCAAGTAACATTAGCTATATTACAATGTATATGTACCAATTATTTTTAATATTCAGAAGTGGTAATGTACCTAATATATAAGTTTTCAACAATATAGCGTTCAATGTGGATGAAGATGGGTTGCCAGCTGGCGGGTCAGTCTCAACGTATAAATTTGTGATAAGTAGCTTGTACAAGTGGAACTGATAAAAATCAACTGATATTCTAATCTCGTATGCTGAGCTCGAACGGTTCGCCAGACGACTCACGGCGCGCAGGTTGGTACCCGCTCGAGTATGAATGAATATTTACTTTTTAATTCGAGAGACGCACTACGAGTGAGTGGCAATGTTGCCGTTACGCCGTCATTTTTTTATCGTAAAAATATTATCTATGTAACTTTCAAGCGCCAGCCGTTTTAGCCGAAAGAGTGTATCGTACGGGAAAGAAAAAGATAGAGTTCGATCTTTTTACCACGACTTATCATTTTTCCCTTTTTCAAGGTCTTGTCTGCCTCTTTAACAAAATTAATTAAAATCAGTTTTGTATTTTAGCCGTTAAATCACAGAGACATACAGAGATACTTTCGCATTAGTAATATATGTAGTTAACTGTACTTGATGATTGATCTGGATGGAGGGTAGATAAGAAATCAAGCAATTACTTAGAAGTAATTATTACTTTACGTGTTTCAGTAACAAACAACCGCGCATCCTCACATACTTTCGCATTTACAGTACGATTATGATGGTCGGAATAAACATCAAATTTACCGGATCCAGCTCGTTCGTTGTTAGAAACTCGAAGCATAACAAATGAAGTAAACGATAGACTTTCTCGTGATTGTCAACAACAACATGTGAGCGCGGCGGCGCTAATGCGACAGGCTACAGCCGACACCCTGCGCGAGGCGTGTACCGTGTAGTGCTCCTGCGATACGTTCACGGTAGCAGCTGTGCCCGCTAGCGAAATTTGATGGGACACATATATTATACACATTCGAGTTACGAGCATTCCTACCCGTCTTATTATATAAAACTTGGTATAGAGATAGGTTATAATTTGGATTGACAACTACCGGATCATTTTAGGCGGGTACCACGCGAGTGAAGTCGTAGGTTCCACCTAGTACACGATACTTATTTGTCGTTGTTTATTAAAATTATTGTGTAATTAGTTCCTTATGCCTGATACTTCTGATTACTTAGTCTGAGGTACTAATACGCAAAAAACTTACAGATGGCGCTACTAGGCGTGAGGAGACCTCCCCCATGTCCAGGTAAGGAAAAATATTAGTGACACAATTTATACAGCGTCACCTATTATTATGTGCATATTAATGTATCAAGCAATAGAAAGATGTTATTCAAAACTGTTTAACTACAATTACTACAAACGAACGTGTTACATACTTACATTTTAAAATTGCATAAATACCTACAACATATTCTATGTGTGTATTCTATATGTAATATGAAAATAGCGTTATAAAAATAATCGCTTGCTACGTTACGAAATCGATTCATAATTAATGTATGTGATGGTGCGCCGTCTTCCGCGCGCCCCTCGCCGCAGCACGCGAGCTCGCGTCGCGTGCGCATTACATGTCTTCTATTATGCTAGTTTCGACAATGGCCTTCCAATTGCAGGTCTGTTTAAGAAATTGCCCTTTTGTTATATGCTTAAATATTGCTCATGAAGTGGCCTTGCGCCCTTTTACGTTATCGAATATGATATAATATTTTATTCGTAAGCATTGACGAGTTTTCTAATGCGCGATACCTATCGTATGGCTTTAATCATTAAAAGCACGATATAGGATTCGATATTCAATGAATATTTTACACTACGCCGCGCGAGTTTTGAACGAACTTATGATATTGGCGATTGAGTCTATTTGTTTATAGTAGGTCAATATTCGTAGTATAATATATTCAATAATGTATGTACTTATACGTGATGTATTATATCCGTAGAAGGAATAAACAACAAAATAAAGGAACAAAAAACAGTAAGGAATATATTATTTCGATAATAGCGTTTTATCACCCTACTATATTATAGAAACAGTATAGTATACACGGTGCCGAGAGCGAGACGTATAAAAAACAGATTTGTGTAAAGAGCTTTTTGTTCTCAGAAATTTGCTTTAACCAGGAATGACTAAGACAAAACAGACTAATTCGCTACTGAAAATTTATCTGATAATAAAAATTGATGCAGACCCAGACCGAAGTTTGCATATAAAAAAGGTGTTGCGATGTCACCAAGCTTTCATTATTTCTCATAAAAATATGCGAAAAGATTGATGGTAGGCTGATAACAGATTTAATACTTGGCAAGTCGCACCGCGCCCGCGCCGACCGCGCCGACCGCGCCGGCCGCGCCGGGTCGTCGACACGGCAGTCGGCAGCGGTTAATCGAATTGGATGCGGTTTTTTCTATGATCTTCTATCTTACAAAGTTCATACACGTGCTATAATTGCGCTCGAGTTAAATGAACAGAGTTTGATTTTTCCAAATATCTTCCGGTTATAAGCCAAATTAAAATAATTCATAAGCTGTAGCGTTTAGGAACGGAATAGTATAGTAGACTTTCAACTTTCTTGAAAATCTCAAAGCCTTGAGCAATCATACTATAGTACATTATTCGAATTTGCATCAAATTTGCAGTCGGATAGTTCATTATAGTAGGAGAGCCTAAGATGGGATTTTGGGATAAACTCGAATTTATATAGGGGATAATTAATATAGGTACCTTACCCATTGCTAAGTACCTCTAGATAGTATCAGCAGTTAATATTGGTGAATGCGCTTAGAGGGGCCACTTTAAATTAAAAAATATCGATAATTCACTCAGTTTTATGCTTAAATCGTGAGATTTGCGAAATTTGGACTTCTTGCGTTGTTGTGGCTCCCCCACTCACCGAACGAAACACAGCAGTATGCTATTTCACGCCGGTCTTCTGTGGGGGTGTGGTACTTGCCCGGTGCGAGCTGGCCCAATTCGTGCCGAAGCATGCTCGACTACCACATCGATATACATATAATATAATAGTACAATTGGTAAGTGTTCCTAAACATGATGTTTGAAATGCATCGGCAGGTATTGGGGCGAGTCGGAGCAGAGCGCGGGGAGCGCGGGAGCGCTGTGGGAGGACCCCGAGGGCGGCGCGCTGGCGCGGCTGCCGCACGAGCGCCGCTTCGCGCCGCACGCCGCTGCCGCGCTGTGGTTGCGCCCGCACGTGCGTACTTCTGCACTGCAAACTAATATCAATGCTCAGAACGCATCGTGGCATTTCCTCATTTCAAAACGAGTTGTGATCGTTTCCACTTTAGCCACACTATGATTGTGCCTCTAAAATTGTTTGTCTTTTCCATCTTTACTAATATACAAGCTATTTATAATACACTAAAACGTAACAAAAATTGTGAAAATGAACGAGCCGTTCTTAACTTTAACGATTAGCAACGCATTTGGCGATTTATTTTTATTTATGTAGATATATTTTATGTATAACAGGTATATAGAGTGGGCACAGATAGCCCTTTATAAACCAACAAAAAGAAAACTGACTAAAGGAACTCAAATGAATGTTTGAGTTTGAGTTTAAATGACATTGCCATTTGTAAAAAAATGATTATCCAGTTTCAATATTTCCTTTTAGATGTGATGTTCTAATGTTATTTAATTAGTGGCAGGTGTGTAGTGAAGCGCCATGACCTTATTTCTGTTCAGTGTGCAGTGTTCTGTGTTCCTACACAAAAGCGCGGTTGCGCCACGCGTCCGCGTGACGCGACCTCGCCGTGACATCTGTGCAAACCTTACGTATTGTCATGAAAATCGTGAATCCATTTAACTTAGCGAAACGACGTCGACTTATTTATAATTGTAGATAAATTCAAAAAGTATTCGTATGGTCTTGCTGTATACTCTGTAGCGAAGGAAATTTGTAAAAAACAAGATCAGAGTTTAGCTCAAGCTTGAGTCGCCTGTTAGTTGAATACTTGTACTTATTATTCTGCGGTTAAAGTCGATGCTTTTGCTGTAAATGCTGATCGGTATAATTCCCTTTTGCATGTAGTTCGGTTATTTTAGAGTTACTTGTAATGCGAATAAAGAGTTTATTATACCTGTTTCTTTTTGCGTTAATCGAAATAAGATACAATGAAATTCTTTCGCTTTTCTAATACAATTTATGGACAACTGAGTGCCAGACTAAGCGACAAGCAGTTAAATTTGTTAAATAAAACTGAAGGACATAAAACAAAACCAATGGGAAAAACATTTTTTGTAAAATTATTATAAAATCTGATATTGGGTCCTTGTTACTCCAAAATAAAGAATTTATTTATTATTTATTATTTACTACAAGAGTCGAGACGACTGTAGTGGTCCCCAATCATACGCGACACGACGGCCACACTTACCTATATGTCTCGATCACGATGCATTGACGTCATCCTTTTATGACACTATTTATATAAAAGCATAGATGGTTTATTTTTACAAATGATGTAATTTACAAAATATTTTGTTAGTACATCATATGATATATTCTCCCTTGAAAGCACACTAATATATTTGATCAGTGTAGTGATGAACGATGACACTTCATATTTTCGATCATTGCAAAACTAAAGTTATTGTCCACATAGCCTCATACATAGCCAATTATAACATTAAAAATCAAATGATTGAATCATTGTGTTGCCAAAAACGATAATAGGAATGTTGACGCCGATAGAATACTGATGGTATCGCATCCGGGACGATAACATTTCGCGCCTTCGCCTGACCGCCGCTTCACGCCTGCCACTCGAGCCGGATCATCGCTCGAGCACCTTACGATATCTCGCTGAGCTGCGACTCTACGGCGATGCTTCAATAAATATCCGCTTTCCTCGGTTATCCATAAATTGTGATCAGTTATAACGATTTCATTTTCGCATTATTCAAACTTTAAATAACGTATATATGGCTCACTGTTCATCATATGAGAGTGAGAGAGAGAGAGAGAGAGTAGTACTGGCACAATAGTTAGTTAATGACAAATGAATCGCTGAAATCATGCTGGAATGTTTTCAAAGTAATAGGACCTGTACTAGCCATTAGCACAAGCCCTCCGTTGTATGAAAGTTCCCCGCCTTAGGTACGAAATTAAAGCCGGAACCATTAAAAGCTTTTTAATTTCAGACCAGTTGGGTAGTGGGTTTAGTGTTAAGAACAATAATATTTTAACAACATCAGCAACCCGACGAACGACAAAGCAAGCGCGATCCCCAGAGCCGCGGCGCCACACTGCCACCATCTAGTTTCGATAATGGCAACAATTGCACATAATATAAAAATGCATCAGAAATTGATGCAACAGTACCCGAGTACCTACTGATTGTCCTAAATTTAGTGAGCAGTATGTGTCGAGAGATTTACGAGATGAATTTACAATTACTAAACAGTTCAAAGAAGCCACATAAGTTAATTAGTTAATTATTATCAATGACAAACTGAACTAAAACAATTCCTTTATCATTTGAAAAGTATCTTATTCCTGAGTGACATATGCTATATTGTGATTAATAACATATTTAACAAGTGAAAAAAAAATTGTAAGATGCCCAGAAGAGTGGGGACAGTGTAGAGTTCAGCTAGTTTAACAATCTATACTAAGTATAAATAATGAGTTAATGAGTTTGTTTGATTGAACGTTCTAGTCTCAGGAACTAGTAACTACTACTAAGGCATTAGCATCATGTACGACGTGGGTGAAACCGCGGGGCACAGCCAATGTAATATCTGACTTATCTTTTTAGAGTTCTGCGCCCAAAGAGTTAACCTAGAATCCTGTTATACAGACTTCAATGTCCCTGTTTCTGTCTAACTGTCTGCCCGTTCGTCTGCTAGGCCATACCTATCTCATGAACCTTGTAAGATAAAAGTCAATGTTGATGATGACTGCATACGTAACTTGACTAATTTTTTTTTACCTTAGCATGTTTCCGCTGAAGAACCATATTTATTTTGTATTTCATTCATAAAGCACTGTGACCAACATTGAGTCGGGGAGAGGGGCGCGGGGCGCAGGTGGCGGGGCACGGCATTGTCTCGCCAATGACGTGGGAACCGGGTCGCACCACTGACACCGATGTATCCGTGTTTACATGCTTTTTGTGCATCTACTACATTACTCGTTCATTCCTTTACTTTTAGCTGAGCCTCTCAGATATTGAAATAATATGTGATCGGTCGGCACAGGAGTTGTGCGCGCGGCCACGTTTCCTGGGCGACACGGCTATCGACGCAGACCTCGCCCCCGACCAGCTCGACCCCGAACCGGAAGATCAGTTCGCTGCGAGGTGAAATTTTATAGTATTTCTGTAAAATATCGTGGACCGTCTACAGGATAGTGAAGGCACAGTGTTACAGATGGAGCGTGGAGGTGGGCGAGGTGGGCGACGGCGGGCTGTGCGCGGCGGCGGCGGCGCTAGCGCTCACGCCGCAACTGCTCGCGCGCGTCGCGCCGCCGCACAGCTTCCGCACCAACTACACTGGCAAATTCAGGTTTACAAAACCAAACATTCATACTTTGTGTGTTGTGTACACACGGGGCATTAATCCTGATGATTTAACTCTATCCGGATGTTAATTATATCTAATTTAAAGTTTATTAGAAGAGAGTCGACCCCAAATAAAGGGATAAGGCAAAGAAAAAGAAGAAGGGTAGAAGGTATTGGGAATGTTGTGTGATGCGTACGTAACGGTTTCAGGTTCAGATTCTGGGTGTTCGGCGAGTGGCGCGAGGTGTGCGTGGACGACCGGCTGCCCGTGCGCGGCGGCCGCCTGCTGGCCAGCCGCGCCGCGCTGCGCGACGACTTCACGCTGCCGCTACTCGAAAAGGCCTATGCTAAGTGAGCGATTATTATTATTACTCCTTTAAAGAAAAAATATAATTTTTTTATATACTGTGTTGCAAGTTGTCAATATTTGCACAGGTTTTGCCTCTGCGAGTGCGATGCCTGCTTTTAGGGGGTAAGGGTTTCAAACCCTTTCAAACCCGGAAGGAATGGACTGGGAAGGGTGAGGAAAAGGAAACGGGTCTCACATCTAATTAAAGAAATAAATAAAATAATTCATGTTCCTTATTACACACACACGAAAAAGTTATCTTTACAAAAATAGAAAGAAAGGAAGAAGAAAGAAATAGAAAGAAAGGAAGAAGAAAGAAATAAATATATTTATTACTAATACCTAACTACACTAAAAATTAAGAATAATAAATAATTATAAAAACAGACAGTATAGGTACTTTGCGGCTCGTTAGCTGCAGAAAAAAGAGGCTGACTCAGTTAAAGTTATGCGAGAACCTGGGCATTTACATAACTGTGGTTTTCGCAGTCTCTTGCGACACATGGAGTACACACTGCTTTTTCATTTTACACGGATAATAAAAGTTATAAAAAATAAAACAGTAAAGAGAAAAGACTTTGGTCTATTATAAAGTTACATGTACATTTACTTTACTATCCATACACAATACAAAATAAATTAATTTTATTCACAACAACTTAGTAATAGTGTTAATGATGTCCCAGAACTTAAAAAAGGGAATTGGCTATGGGAGTCGGTTTACGAGTCGCTTAGAGAGATCGTGTTGTCCGGCAGGTTGCACGGCTCGTACGCGGCATTGCGCGCGGCGCGCGGCGGCGTGGCGCGCGCGCTGCAGGAGCTGTCGGGCGGCGTGGTGCAGAGCTTCGCGCCGCCGCGCCAGCCGCGCGCTCTGCTCTTCCAGGTGCTCAACTCCGCCGTGCCGCGCTCCACGCTGCTCGTCGCCACCGCCATGGTACGCGTCACTGCACGGATCGCCGATACACAATTAAACCTGCTTTTTTATAAGTAACTTACGACTAACAGCAGGAAAAAGAGAGCAGCGGGCGTCGCCTCCGTAACGGCTTGATCGCGGGGCAAGCGTACTGCGTGACGGGGCTGGCGCGCGTGCGCGAGGAAGGCGGCGCGGCGGGGGCGGGGGCGGAGGGGCCGGGCGGCGCGCTGGTGCGCCTGCGCGCTCCGAGCGGCCGCGGCGAGTGGGCCGGCGCGTGGGCGCGCGGCGGCCCGCAGTGGCGCGCGCTGGCCGACGCCGATCGCGACCTGCTCGAGCGCCGCGCCGCGCAGCCTGGACACTTCTGGTGAGTCTCTTCCGGCATACACGCGCCTCTGATTAAAAAATAGTTCTAACCGGAACGTGATAGTGTTCTCGCTTAATTACTAGAACAACACAAAACTTAGGCTAGGACTCAAACATTTATTCATTCAATTAAACTTCTAAAAGCACTTTTGAATTGTCATAACATTACCGTTTACCACAATTATATCATTAGATAGTTTTATCATTTGCCAACAAAAAAACTACAAAAATATTTAATTTGCGGCTTGCGGCAACGGTTCGCAGGACACAAAGGTACGAGTATGTTTGACGCGGTTGTTATCATTACGACACTTAGAATATAAACGGATGTCGCTTGCAGGATGTCGTTCGTCGACTTCGCGCGGGCGTTCAGCCGGCTGGAGTTGGTGCACGTGGGGCCGGACGACTGGCTGGGCGAGCCCGCACTGCACGGCAAGCGCGCCTGGCGCGCAGTGCTGGCGCGGCGGCGCTGGCGCGTCGGTTACAACGCGGGCGGCCCGCCCTCCGCGCCCACCGCGCACGCCAACCCGCAGTTCCACGTACAGGTGTGTCCTCGGCTCCGTCCCCCCCCCCCGTACCATTATGTTAATCGCCATGATTCTAATTCAAATTGAAATTATTAATTTAATTCTTTAAATAATTGATCTAAAGTTTGTACTCCTAGTACGTTGCGTTGCGTGCGTTAATTGCGTGCGTGCGTGTGTGTGTGTGTGTGTATGTCTGTGTGTGTTCATTTAAATTTCAGTATTAAGTGTGATTTATGAATTTACATATTATTGTAACTGACATATTTTATGTCACTCAATTGATAGTTTCAGCTGGAAAAATAAATATGTAAATTCTGTTTGCTGCATTGAAGTCGATGTCTTTTTATTATAATTAATATTTAGAGGCCGTGAGGCCGTGAGGCCGCGGGTCATGTAATGTGCGATGGCGCAGGTTCCGCGCGCGGAGGGCAAGTGCCACGTGGTGGTGTCGGTGACGCAGCAGTACGCGGTGGGCGCGCGCCGCTCGCGGCTGCACGCCATCGGCTTCGCGGTGTACGAGCTGCCGCCCTCCTCACCGCCGCGCCGCCCCGCGCCCTTCTCTGACCTGGTCTCTCCCTTATACTTTATTTCATTACAAAAGGTCTACTGAAACTCAATAAGAGAAAAAAAATTCGAGCGTAAAATGTAAACGTGAATACACGCATTGAAATATTATCGTTATTTAATGAACCTATTTATATGTTATGAATATCTTCATAAACAATATGTACACGTATCGACGCCATCATCATTGTAACCACTCGAGTCTAAATATAATAATTATCATAAAAAAAGACACTGTAATTCAGAATATGACTCCAACGAAAACGATCACAATGCCTTATTATTCTGTGACGACGCATTCTGCAATCACAGAAACACCACAGAGCAAAGTTCGTGTCTTGGCTATATAATCCTACTCCTTCTAATATTATAAATGCGAAAGTTCGTAAGGATATGTGTGTGTGTTTGTTACTCTTTCACGCAAAAACTACTGAACCGATTGCAGTGAAATTTGTTTACTTACGAGGTTTCGAGAAATTCCGAACCACATGGTAACATATGGCACGTGAGGGGGTGGATTGAAAATGTATTTTCGTGTGGGTTGCAGCGCGCGCTGGACGTGACGCACTGCTGCGCGGCGCGCGAGGTGGCCACCTTCTTCACGCTGCCGGCGGGCCAGTACCTCGTAGTACCGCACACGCGCCGCCCGCACACCGCCGCCGCCTTCCTGCTGCGCATCCTTACCGACCACCACACCGACGTTTGGTGAGTGGCGAGCTCCGCCGCACTCGTACATTGCAATGACCGAGATCACACACAGATTTACCACTCGCTCCAAATTCACAAATTCACTATTTAACACAATGTCGTTGATGTTGCAGGGAAGTGAACGACGATAATGCGATTATTCGGGATATAGCTGCCGAGTTCGAGCAGGAGGGTTGGCCGGTGCCGGTGAGATTTGAGGACATACTTATCGAATAAATAGTTTTCTTTGCCATGGATAATATACAATTCAATTAATGTTTACAGCCCGACATGCAGGCCATCGTAAACAAATTGATGAAAAAGCAGGAAACCGAAGAGGTAAGTCGAGGGAGAGCGGGTCGTAGCCCGTGCAGGTTTAGACTACGAAGTTGTCGGTAACAGTAACAGTAACAGTGACGCGTGTGGCGTGTGGCGTGTGCGCAGGTGGAGGGCGAGGCGCTGCGGGCGGCCCTGCGCGGCGCGTGGCGGCGCGTGTTGCCGGCGCCGCCCTCGCTCGAACTGTGCCGCGCGCTGCTCACGCTGCGCGACCCCGCCGTCAGCGGCCGCGTGCCCGCGCACCGCTTGCCGCCGCTGCTGGCTCTCCTCGCCTTTTGGAAGGTTATAAACGAACGGCTTTAATATTTTACTCTTTTTTTTTTAATTTTTAGTTTTATAGCATTGAAATGCTTTATAATATATTTTACTCTTATTATCTTTTTGTCTCATTATGACTGAATTTCCCTAACATTTACTTAGCTATATCAATATCTATATATACGAATCCCGTGTGCCTCTGCGTGTGCAGCAAGGTGTGGAGGCGGCGAGCGGGGGCGCGCGGCGCGGGTGCGGCGCGCGGCGCGTGTCGGCGTACCGGCTGCGCGCGCTGCTGTGGGCGTGCGGGCTCAGCGCCTCCAACAAGGTGCTGGAGTGCCTCGTGCTGCGCTTCGCGCGCGGCGCCGCGCTGTCGCCCGCCGCCTGCCTGCTGGCCCTCGCGCGCCTCCACCTGGCGCACGGTACGCTTCGTATTTCCAATGTTTCAAGTTTCGAATCGTATACGACGAAAATCTTTTTTACATACGTGTTTAAATTGTTTCGTTACAGAGCGATATCGAAGCCTGGATGCAAAACTCAAATCTAATCCTCTCTCGCTGGAAGAGGTGAGCTTATGGCTAATCACTTTATACAGACACTTCCTTATTGCTTATACCACCGATGTAGATACGGCTAGACTGGTTTATTTAAGCTACTTCCATAGCATCATGTCCCATGGACACGAGGAACAGAAATAAAATTGAAATGCCTGTTTTCCGGCTAAGTGAAGGTAAAAAAATTCATTTATGTACCTCATAGTATTAAATCGTATTAGTTCAGAGAGCCTACTATAGTATTAATGAATGTATGGAAGATGACAATCCATGGACAGTTCATTCACACAGGTCAGTTCATTCGCATCATTGTTATGTACATGTTACATATTATGTAGGATTAAAATGTAAAATTGATATTATTTTAAAAGAGCAACTACAGAGTTTCTTGTCGGCTCTTCTCTGTAGAAACTGCCTTCCGAACCGGCGGTAAATGTTATAACTGTGTAATATGACGATTCAAAAGTGCTTCTATACGAAGTCTATTTGAATGAACGAATGTTTAAGTTTGAGTATAAAATTGCCAGACTCAAGTTGGACAAATTGACAAGATTACTTAACGACTTTCTTCCTATGTTCAATATCTTTATTTTGTTTTGATTTTTCAGATGATCTTGATGACTATCTACTCATAACGATTTCCCTACCTACCCGTTGCGTTGGCTGAAGTAATTGAACGTGGAAGCAAGTATTGTATATGATTCAACCTGTAGATGTTAAGGTATAACGTTTCAATGTAACAGACGGTGCTCTAAAATAACGGTAGATACGCAATAAAACTATTATTAAAAGTTGATCTGCAACGATTGTTATTTTGCAGATATTACAATCCATTCAAAATAATTATTTGTAAAACCGCTAAATACATTCACCGAGTGACAGTATTGTTGTTTTTTCAAGTAATTAATAAATTATGTACCTAATTCATGTATGTTTAAGACATATGTTTTTAAATCTAAAAAAGTGATTTAACCTTTAACCAAATCGTAGTAAATTAATATATTTCTGCAAGTGCGTTGGTTCAATCTATTTGCTAAAATGTATTTATTGTTTCTAAGTAGTTAATATCGCGACCAAAGATTTATGTTCGACTGTCGACTGTACGGAATAGTTAGTACAAAGGTGGCGAGGGCGGAGGGCGCAGAGATACGTGTCTGTGTTCGTCGTTCGAACCAATGAGGGGTAACTGGCAACGGTGCTCTTCTACTCCCAAATAAGTAAACATATTGTTACCTAATCATTTGTATTATTCTTTAATAGTGCAATATATAATACAAATTTCTGGGACATTAGCGATTTTCATATGAACAAACCGAAAATGATGTTTTTAATTCATTTGATTAAAAAAAAATGTTTTTAAGCTAATTTTACGTTTGTGTAACTAAGTAATCAAGAAATAATTGCATATTCCTTAAAATGTAAGACCAGCGCAGATAGCGGTAAAAATTGTGTCCAAATGCAAGGGGAAGAAAAAGCCCGTTTTGTGCGCTTACGCTGCCTTCCGCTTCCGCTCTCCGACCTCAGATCAACCGTTATTTATCTTTCCTCGCATTTTTTTTTGCTTATTTTCTTTGTCCAATTGAATTGGTTACAAGTTACTATAATTTTTTTTAAGTTTCAAAAGCTATCTGCCCTGGTCTTTATGTAACTTTCCTGTTTTCAATTTCATATCACTCATTGGTCTTAACAAAGGTCACACGCCGTTACCTATTTATTGATGATACTTAAGTCTAAACTTATATTTACAATTTATATAGTAAAATTATTTAATTATATCATCTGTTGTTATCGTTTTGAATAAAATGTTTTTTTTTCTGAAGTTGATGTTTTATTCGGAGCACCAAACCATCAAAGTGTCTATTTCTAATACCTACATGAAATTTAATTTTAGCATTATTAAGATATGTCTCATTTAAACATACAATCGATACATCAAATTGACATAATAACATTTCTAGAGAAAGTAACTGGCCAGAGAGACTTTGAACACTTTGATGTACAATGTGAATATTAAATATTAAGTCCCTTTTGTCATATATTTGAGTTTATATCTTTAATATTAGAACTATTATAAATTAAGAGTAATTGACTATTTTATGTGTTTACTAGCTGCGCCCCGCGGTTTCACCCGCGTAAGTCCGTATCCCGTAGGAATATCGGGATAAAAAATAGATGTTAGCCGATTCTCAGACCTACCCAATATGCTTACCAAATTTCAGAGGAATCGGTCCAGCCGTTTCGGAGGAGTTTGGCAACGAAAACTGTGACACGAGAATTTTATATATATAAAGATTATATTTAAATTATATGAAACTAATCAACCGTTTTGATGCAACTTCCAACATATACAAGTTATACGGTACTGCATTTATAAACTTGTTAATGTCAAAGCAAATTACATTATTGTGATTTTTCATATTATCTAATTAATTGTTCAAGTTATGAATATAAGAATGATTACTATTGCTTGGATACGGTATAGCACTCGTTATGATATTTCTTAGAGCTTGATTTTATTATATTAATAGCTAATCTTTGAAGTCTACAAGATCATTACGATTGAAATCTGGTTTATCAGCCGTCAATATAACTAAGACTAGCTTCCGTCCGCGGCTTTGCTCGCGTGGAATTCGCTTATATCGCGCGACGTGGTGAGAAGTAGCTTATAGTCTTTCTCAAGGACTAGACAATGTGTCAAAATTGATTAAATGTTTTAGGTGTGAAAGTGTAATTTATTCGATTCATGAGTTTGTTTTAAACAATTGAACAATCTTACATGATTTTATGTTCGACTATAAGGAACTTTTATACCAACTTTCATCCCCTATTTCGACCCACTCTACCATGCGCATTTAAAAGTATGAATGTATGTCCTTTCTCAAGCTTAAAAGTAGAAAAAAAAATCGATGTAGCACAGGATCCCAACCCACATCTGTGACAGTATCGTGGCCGAACTCCCGGCACCCAGAGTTCCACCTCATGGTCGATTGTTGTCTATTCTTTTAATGTAATTCAAGTTATTAATAAAATTTTGCTACTGAACGACAGTGCATTGAAATGTTTTTTTCGCAGCATTGTTTAAAAGGTAAGTGACAGCCCCTCGAACCACCCGCATATTAGAATGCACGACTATATGGCTTTTAAATCACTTCATAATATTGAACAAAGTCGCTTTCCGCCGTCGGTGTGTGTGTGTGTGTGTGTGTCAGTGTTTAGATCTGTAAAATTACGCAACAAATTTAATGGTGCTTTTTGAATAGGTAGAGTGATTCAAGAGGAAAGTTTATATGTATAATAACATCCATCTAACGTTTCCGAATTTAAAGCGCGTCAATTTTTTTTACTTTCTTTCTTATTTCTTCATATAAGTCGGTTTGACTTTAGTTTGAAATTCAACTTTTAAAGTTTTATGTGTACATTGTTAGTGTAGCTTAATATGTATATGAAAGTAAAATGATAGCTTTTAAATTTTTTAACTTTTTCCAATGAATGTCAATGTCTTTTGATACAAAAGGACGAACTTTATAAAATCTTAGAATTTTACAATAAAAACAATCAAAATAGGTCAAAGTCCAAAAATAAACCAATTTTCTTGTTGATCGAATGCTTCACTTACTTTGTAAATCTATATCTACACAGTATAATTATTATCAGGTTACTTTCGATACGTAACAGTATAAAATGTGCGGTATTGAATAAACTATGACTGTGTGAACATAATTTACGAGATATAGTAAAAGTTAAATGGCTAACTACACAATGAAAAACATATAATATATGCACTGGTAATTTATCATTCTAGGAGGATGTCACCTTTAAATCCACAAAAAAACAGTATTAATTTCCTCAAAGCTTCTTAAAATTTTGCTGTTTAAATATTTTGTTGCCTCTAGACAAAGTAAACAGAATTTTTCGTCAGTTATAGTCGGTGTCAAGTTGACAACGACAACAACTCAGTTATCATTCCTGTCATTTGTCAAGTGTCATCTTAACAATGAGATCCATATAGTAAGTGATTGGTAATTATTCGTTACTTGTCAGCCGGCAAGCGGCGCAAGCGCATACTTGAAATTTATATCAATGTATTGAAAAGCGAATAATATAAATTATTTATTAGCCACTTTTAGAAACTGTTCATAAATTGGTTGAACGATGAGGTCAGGAATCTCACTGTTTTTTCTTCTAAATGCGGTGTGTGTGTATAAAATACACGTAAATGGTTCAGTGACTCGGGAGGACTATGGGGAAGTGAAGCTTTTCCAGAGTACGGATACTTACGACGTGGAGACCACTGTGATGCTCAATGAAGTCTCTCGCAGCGATAAGGAGGTGGCCTATAAAATCAAAGCGACGCTATTAGTTGACCCTGTCTGGAAAGATTCTCAAGACACTGAATTTCTATTAAAGTTTGAGGTGTGCTTTATGAGCTTGTTTTTGTAGCATAATTTGTTAGGTAAAATATATGGTTACTTTACAGTTTACAGTTTGGATGATGTTTTAATTTGCAGCTGAAGTCTCCCCATCTGCTGTCTAGGGGCAAGCATGTAAATGCAGATTTCTTGCCCCATAAATCTATCTGGGACTCTTACCCGCTCTCTACATTTTATGCACACTGGAATAAAGGCTTCATAAAATCGTCATATTTGGACCTCAACGAGCTGACAGACATTGTAAACTTTAAAAGATCTCTTATTAGTTTATTTCAGGTTTGTGTGCTCAGTTATTATCAGATGGAGTGTATGGAATATAGAATATTAACTAATAACCACTTTACATATTCTAGTTTCAAGTACTCGATGGAGAAACAAATGAAACAGACATCTCTGGGACTTGCCAAGTGCTTTATGAGAGTGTTTCTGCTAATGTCATCAGAAAGATAAAGGTTAGACTGGACTCTGGTATGCCAAATAAGTAAATTTATAAAGCACATGAAAATTTCCCTGAGGTATGCTTTTTTTTTTTTAATTAATATTATTCTACAAATATTATAAACACAAAAGATGGTAAGTGTGGATAGATGGAACTTTTGTTACTTTTTCATGTAAAAAATATAGCATATATATGCAAATAAGACATGAGCTGTATAAATACTTATTACTATTGGCAGTGGTTTCGACGGTGATGGTGCAGCTAATGGTATATGCAACAGCATGAGCTGAGTGAATTGACCATTCAAAACGCTCCATGTCTACCACTGACAATGTCTCGCAATTCCATTTATGATATTATAATATCCTAAGTATATTATAATATCCTCATATATATACGTATAGTATCCCAGATTGATTAAAATTTAATTAAAACCCTTATACCTACAATACCTTTTGAAAAACTTACAATACTTCATCACTAAAAATACCATTCCACATTTTGCATGATCAAAAGTATGCAGATGTAGCTAGATTTTGTAGTAACTTATAGGTTTGTGATGTGTGTGTGTGTGTGTGTGTGCAGAGAGGGTGCGAGGACTGGGGCGGAGCCGGAGCGACGCGGCGCGTGACGCGGTACACGCTGGACGCGGCGGGCGTGCGCGAGCTGCACGCCGAGGAGGTGCACTCGGCGGGCGGGCTGAAGGCGCGCGCGTGGAGCCGCCTGCAGCGCGCGCGCTCGCGGCCCGCCGCGCCCGCCTCGCCCGCCTCGCCCGCCTCGCCCGCCGCGCCCGCCGCCGCGCCGCCCGCGCCGCCCGCGCCGCTCGCGCCCGCCGCGCTGCTGCCGCCGCCGCTCGACCCGCTGTGGCCCGATGATGAGCCGCTGGTAAGAATCCGCGCCGCCGTCTCATCGGCGTGGCCCCCCAAACTCTCAATCTTGTAACCACATGAATTAACGACACGTATTATGATCATTTGAAATTTACATATTGTACAAAATATTTATTACTATCTACGAACTATCATATGTTGGTATATTTCCAAGTTACGAGACATTTTTGTGCCGATATTTTATTTTATATGAAGCGATTTAAATATAACAATTTATTAAAGTTGTTAAAATAATGATAATGGGGTCATAAGGGCAACTTAACGATGATAAGCGGCGTTCGCCGTCGTCGTTTGTTATACATTTATCTATAGTGATGTTATGAACGCTTCTCGTAGGATGAAACTACGTTCAGGATTCAGTGGGCTTATCAAAATGTAATCAGAAGTACATTGTCATGTGTAAACATTTCACACTAAAAATCCATTATAAATTGTGTTTACATAACTTGCTCTACATCAATATGATATAGGTACTAGCAGTTGCCCCCAGCTTCGTCCGCGTCGTTATAATAAATTTTCATAGTATAAAAGCTAATCCCCTGTTTTATCCCATCGGAGGTAGAATTTATTAAAATCCTCCACTCGTTCAATTTCGGAGTAGTTTTAAAGAGGCTATTATACATACTCGTACAAACCTTCCTCTTGAATCCCTCTTTACCAATAAAAAAACAACATCAATCCTTTGTGTAGTTTTAAAGATCTAAGCATACATAATATATACATAATACTAGCTGCACCCGGCAAACGCTGTTCTGCCTTACTCTTATCATTTAGGGGTATGAAAAATAGATGTTGGCCGATTCTCATAGATACCGGATAAGCACAAAAAATTTCATCAAAATCGGTCAAGCCGTTTCGGAGGAGTATGGCAACGAAAACTGTGACACGAGAATTTTATATATATACATAATATATAAATAGACACAGACGCGGGAAGCGACTTGCTTTATACAATGTAGTGAAGATTAGTCATGATGATAAAAACTAATGTTATAAACGGTTACTCGAATAACTAAACAAATGTTAACCTCATGCCCAGCGCAGTTCACTTGGTTTGGAAACGTGACGCAATGCTTCTCAATATGGTTGCCATTAATATATTTGTATTATAATTGTTTATTTTGTCAATTTTATTGAATAACAAATCGAACATAGTTTGTTGTTGTTAGTATTATTCCTTTAAATTAATATAAAAAATGTAATGATTTTAGCCAAAATTTTGTAGTATATTGCATAATAATCCCACATTAAGATAAAAGTAATTTAACATTAAATGTTAAACCAGCCGGTCACCGGATGCTATAAACACGAGACGGCGTGTGTTAAATTGTTTTCTGGCTCAGTCATAAGTCTAGTGCGTCGTCCTACATCAGCAAGAAAAAACAATTGTATAGTTTAAATTTTTCAACTGATATAGATGACTGGTTTCCGAGTAGTTATTATATCCTACTAATATATACGCCACTTTGTAAGAATGTATGGATGTAGGTTTGTTACTCTTTCATGCAAAAGCTGCCGAGCGGATTACGTATACTCGGCGGGGATGTAGTTCATGTAGCAAAAGTATTCTGGTACATGAGCGCGAATAATACATACGTAGCAGAATAATGTATTGGGTGGGTACAGATATACTTGCTTCGCAGAGTACACGGCACGTAACAATCGACGACGTCGGGTTGCACTGAGTTTGGGATTTGGGACATTATGTACGATTATTGAGATAAGTCTTAAAGCCGAGCTCAAGTATACTATCGACATTGATCTCTGGACAGGACCTGGACAACGCGATGTCGGCGGGCGAGGCGCTGTGGGGCGCGGGCGCGGGCGGCTCGGCGGCGGCGGCGCACGCCGCGCTGCGCGTGCTGCCCGCGCTCTGCGCCGCGCCCGAGCCGCGCCTGGCGCGCCTGCTGCACGCCCAGACCGACCCGGACGCGCTGTGAGTGCCGCCGATGCGCCCGATTGTCCGCTGATTACTTCTGTATTTAAAAAAAATATTCATTTATTACAATCCAAATTAAAAACGAGATAGCTATAAATTATTATTTTTAAAATACGACAGGCGCGCGCTAGTCGGCGCGCTGGGGTCGTGCGGGTCGGCGGGCGCGCACGGCGCCGTGAGCGCGCTGCTGCAGCTGGCGCCGCGCGGCGCGGCCGCGGACGCGCCCGCCGTGCCCGGCCTGGCGCACGAGTATCTCGCCGCGCTCGCGCTTGCGCCGCACCCTGAGGTTTCACTTTAACGCTAATTTATATTGTCACAAATCTTCATATACATGCAAACACAGAAAATGGCATAAAATAGTAGCATGCTTTCCTTTTCCTCTCCCATCCCAGTCCATTCATTCTAGTCGTCAATCCTTTTTTTATCCTCTACCCCTTAAGAGCGGACAGCGTATTTGCTGAGGGACTAGTCCTGTGAATGTTCATCGGCAGTAGTGATCGCTTATGAGGCGAACCATAAAACCTTACAACCATAGAACAAACTATATAATATATGTTGATATGTACATGCGACTCGACTTGTACGAAATTCACATTGCCTCAAACACGGAAGCGAAAATTCTCGTAAACCATACGTACTATTACTAAGAGTAATTTTGCAAAACGCGACTTATTTGCCTTGCTCCAAGTTATGATAATATTCTGACCAATGACATCAACAAAATTATAAACTTCGCTGCTAATCGTTTCAATAAATTCATAGTCAATGGGCTCCAAAACGTTGATTATATTCAATTTAGAATTTGTCACTATTCCTAAATGAATACATAAAAATTTTTAGCATATCCATCACTCACATCGGCTTAAATTATATAATGTAAATTAATTTTTTTCATTTCTTTAGATGCAAAATATTATGTGTATGAAATAGTCTTCTGAGATACAGATTACAAACTTAATATTTGTACTTACGAATAATTTTTTTTTCACCTGCTTCCTATCATAGTGGTCTCAGGTCTCAGGTCTCGAATAATAGCCGCTTAATTATGACTGTAAGACAATAACGCTTACTCGGCGCCGATAACGATGATCATCCGTTGAATCAGGAGAGCGTCGTGGAGGAGGTGGTGAAGCTGAGCGCGTGGCCGAGCGGCGACGCGGAGGGCGAGGGGGGCGAGGCGGGCGAGGCGGGCGAGGCGCGCGAGCTGGCGCGCAGCGCGCTGCTGAGCGCCGCCGCGGCCGCGCGCCGCCTGCCGCCCGCCGCGCGCGCCGCCCGCCGCCTGGCGCCGCGCCTGCACGACGCGCTGCGCGCCTGCGCGGTGCGACACATATTTAATTATTTTGATAGCAACAGAATATATACAGAATTATTCATAAACACTACAAAAACAGCTCGTCTGGCACATGTACTGCATATAGGCAGACGTCCATAGCATTCTTCATATACTTAACATTTATACTGTCAACATTTTATTTTAATTTTTTTTTTAATTATTCGGTTCATCATGTATTAGTTTTAACAGAAATGAGATATACAGAACCTTACGACGAATACTCAAAGGCCTCATTTTGTAATAAGACAATCTTTGTTTGTAGGACATCAATGTTTTGCAATGGTTGTTAATGTAAGACAATTGATATAAAAAAACGATTCTGAATTCTTTCCAATCTATTTGAATGTACAACATAGTTTGGAGACTAAACGCAATTATTGTACTCTAAAACACACAATGGGAATCACAACGAAAGAGATCTTATCTGTCTCGAAATGAAACCAGATAGACTGAAATTAAGCATTACAAAAAAAAGTGTATCAAAGTGACTTTGAATTAAAAACTTTACATATAACAGGAATACCATTATAGCGATAGCGCTGCATTAAATTTCAGTAAATTTTAACATTGGCATTTCATGTTATGATTTAGAAGCCGGAGAGGGCGGCGGTGCGCTTAGCGTCCGGCTCGATTGGCGAAGATGACATAAATAAAAGATTTTACTGTTATCTTGGTCCGATGGACAGGCTAATTATTTCTGTTATGCGGCAGTCTAATAAAGCATTTAAATGAATAAATCAGTAATCTTAGAAATCGACGGCGATAGGATGACTCGTGCCGGTTAGCGCACGTGATGGCGCTCGGCAACCTGGCGAGCGAGGAGTCGCTGGAGGCGCTGCTGCAGCAGGCGGAGCGTGGCGCGGCGGGCGTGGCCGCGGCCGCGCTGGCGGCGCTGGAGCGGCTGCCGGCGGCCGCGCTGCTGCGGGCCGGCGCGCTGCGGCGCCTGCAGCGGCTGGCGCTGGCCGGCCGCCCGCTGCCCGCGCGCGCCGCCGCGCTCGACCTGCTGCTGCGCCTCAGCGCGCCCGCGCCCTTCCACCTGCCGCGCCTCGCCTTCCTGCTGCACGAGCGCGGCCCGGCCGAGCTGCGCCGCGTGCTGTGGCAGCGCCTGCGCGCGCTGGCCGCCGCGCACGAGCCGGTGGCGCTGCTGCTGCGCATGCTGCGGCGGGAGCTGGGCGCCTGGCCCGCCGAGCTGGCGCCGGGCACGTCGTCGGTGCTGACGCGGCCGGCGGGCGCGGCGCCGGCGGGCGCGGCGCGCGGCTGGCGGGCCGAGCTGGACTCGGTGCAGCTGGCCAGCCGAGGCGTGCTGCGTCGCGGCGTAGTGCGCCTCCTCGCCGTGGCCCCGGACAACTCCACGGACGACACGCTTACCGTACGCTTACTTAAAAAAAATTGTCTTATGCGTTCGTTCGATAGTAACTCGTAGCCGATATTATGTACGTGTTTATAGGTGGAGCTGCAAGCCAGCGGGCTGGAGACATTCGCCGGCGGCGCCGAGGACGCGGGGGGTGCGGAGGGAGACGCGGAGGAGGTCGGCGCCGTGCTTATGTTGAGCGTGGCCGGTGTGCGTATGCCGCCCATAACCCTGTTCGAAGGACAAGTAATTTCTTTTGCCCCCTTTTTGTTATTTGTTTATATTTACAGTATGTATTTACACTTCGACAATGCATATCTACACTTATAACTGCGAGGACTTTATCCACAAAATGGTTAATAGCTGAGTTACGAAGCAGAACGAGTACATTGTTAATACTAAACAGTAAATGACGTATAAGACAGCGATTCTCAACCGGCGCGTGCGCAGGCGCAGCTGCTGCGGCTGGTGTGGGCGGGCGCGGGCAGCGAGCCCACGCCGGCGCTGCGCGCGCTGCGGGCGCTGCCGCGCGCCGCCGGCGCCGCGCGCCTGCTGGACGGCGCCG
>NC_052106.1:7203-10822 GCF_012273895.1 Zerene cesonia | reverse complement strand
CCTAACCCAAAACCTAACCTAACCCAAAACCTAACCTAACCCAAAACCTAACCTAACCCAAAACCTAACCTTACCCAACCCAAACCCTAACCTAACCCAAAACCTAACCTACCTAACTTCTTCAAAAGGACTAGGAAAACGCTTCATAGGCGGTGACTGGAACGCGAACGCGGGAGCGAGACTAATAACTCCCATAGGCAGGGAATAGAGTGTCGTGTCGACGCCAACCATTTGCTCACTATGTCTACAGGAGAACCTACTTACTGGCTCACAGCTATCATTAAAAACTTCTGATCTTTTAGATTTCTTCATAACAAAAGGTATATGTCAACAGAATAGTCATATTGTGTGAAGCTTTGATTGATCTTCTTATCATACACCAGTTTTGCTGACTGTAGGTTCAATTGCTCTTTTCAAAGATACCTAAAAATAATATCTAGGTAATGGAAAAAAAAAAAATGAATGATGAATAAAGTTTTAGGTAATTTAGTGATATAATATTAGATTTAGTGATATAATTTACCTTGATGACTGTTACTTAGTTACGCAGACGGTAGAAGAAAATTTAGATTTATTGTTTCTATGGCTGAAAAGTTATTCCAGAAAATTTATCAGAAATCGTGCAATGCTTTCGGCATCAGTAACAAAACTTCTAAAAAAAAAAAAAGAGTCGACTTGGAAGTGGGAAGAAACTCATGAACATGCTTTTCAAATATTGAAAGAAAAGTCAACGTTAAGTTAAGATAACATTCTTATAATCTTCGATCCTTCTAAAGAGAGTGTTCTCTATACCGATGCCAATAGGGAACGTATCGCAGGCATACTCATGCAGTTGATAGACGAAAGCGAAAAACGGGTTTTCTATCACAGTCGACAAACAACAGATGATGAGAAAAGATTCCACTCTTTCGAGCTAGAGCTTCTGGCTATTGTTTGTTCATTACAAAAATTTAGATTGTATTTGTTGGGTTCTCCATTTAAGATTGTGAAAGATTGTAGTGCCATGCGTAATGCCCTCACAAAGAAAGATATTATTCCTCGAATTGCTCGATGGGTTCTTTCTACTCAAGAATTTTCCTTCGAAACAGTCCATAGTGCGCGTATGCTGCATGTCGACGCTTTGAGTCGCAAGCCCGTCAATATTGGGAATAGTAATAAGAGTGAATTAGTTATGTTCATTACCGAAGCTGATTGGTTACTTTCAGTTTAATTACAAGATAGTGACCTAGTCAAAATAAAACAAATTTTAGAATCAGAAGCCGATGAAAATAAGGATATTTAAGAAGCAGTGGATTGTTATCTCAACTTTACTTCCATTTTATCACCTAAAAACAGTTAAACATAACATCGAATTTTATACCCACAATTTTCTCGTAGCGCTAAATACCCGCAATCTACTATGATGTTACACGTCAAAATCAACTGACAACGTCAAATTTCATTGAAGGCAATACGTGGGGTTGCTAGTGTTGTAATATTTACCGAGATTTGAGTAAATTACATAAAAAAAATTAAAGCAAGTCAAGACAAGCGATCTTGAAGTCTGTTCTAAGTGCAGCTCCGTATACCATTTCCAGTGCCTGGGTATTCCTGCATAAAATTTTTCCAAAGAATTTAAATCCTACAAGGCCAACTGGAAGTGCTCCGAGTGTAGATCTACGGATAAACGGGGCGGTAACACAAATTCTACACGTCAAATGGGAACAACGCTACCGATTTCGAAGACCTAAAACAATATATCTATAAAAAACTCGAAGATAGGGATCTATCGCGCCTCCTCAAAGACATACGGCGAGATCTTGATGAGGAAAACTCAGATACACGCAGCATAATAAGGGAACTTACAGATAGCATCAATTTTATGTCATCGAAGTGAGACGAGCTCAAAGCAGACCTGGACATAAAAACCAAGAATATTGGAATTCTAGAAGTGCTTAACTCTGCGTTACGATCACAAGTAGCATTTCTGAATCTGGGAAATGCGACGGAGGCGGCGTACTGATTGTAGCTGTTTTAAAAAATATCCTGCCTATTCGTAAATTGCAATGGGAGTCGAGGGGTTGGGAGGAGAGGGGAGGGAGTTAACCCAGTCACTAACAGTAACGACCGTACACTAGATCTAATAATCACCAACGCAAAACACACTATATCCTATCACTCCCCCTTGTAAAAAAAATACCTATCACCCTCCTATAGATATAAATCTCAAACTTAAAAACTATAAACCACTTAAAACGACTAAATTTCTCTAATTCAATTTCTCTAAAGCAGACTATAATAAAATTAATGGGGCATTACAAAAAATATGCTGGGACAGCTACTTTGAATCGCAACAAACTGTCGATTAAACAGTAGACTTATTTTATAGTCTAAAACAAAGGAGTGTGTGCGATATAAAATATAAAATAGTTTGTATATTTCTGTCTCATTCTTTGCCGGCTTCATTCTACACATTTTTGTATTTGTGTCTCTTACCTGTCGTTTTTTCCGTTGCATCAGGTATGAAATCACAACGATTCTAAACAAGTTTCACTTCAATAAATTCGATAATAAAACCATACATCGTAAAAAGGAAAAGATATTGGATGGAATAGTTGGTTCATGATTAATTAATTGTGTCGAGTGCTAAATAAGTTGATCAAGAACTATTTATTAGAGGTCAATTATGAAATTTACGTAATTTGCTTATAAAAATACGAATTTACAAAAAGAAACTGTATGAAGTACTGGTACAGTTCAAGTTATTCTTTGTATGTTTGCACACATCATATTATGGTAATGGTTATATTTTAATAACTAAATATAGTTAAAATATGAAACTTAAGGTCTATTTGTGTTTTATATTAAGTATTATTGTTTGTAAATGACTGTTTCTTTCTAAAAGAAATAAAATAAAATATGTTTATATATTATGTAGTATATAATAATTTATTAAACTTATTATAAATGCACAATTTTCACTTAAATAAAAACTTTCTTTGACGTGTTAACAATACACATCGTGTTTAATTTTTATGTTAACATTACAGATCGCTAACAAGTAGGGCGTAAAGAGGTAATCAGACTAGGCCTACGATGCGAGCCTTTAATTTTTTTGGAAGAGAGCTTTGGTAGAGGGCGGCGCGGGCGCGGGGCGCGGGGCGCGGGCGCGGGGGCGCGGCTACTCGTCGGGCGCGCCGAGCGCGCGGCAGGCGGCGTCGTTGAGCGCGCCCAGCGACAGCGTGCGGCCGGGCGCGAGCGCGGCGGCGCGCCGCAGCCGGCGCACGCCGCGCCCGTCCGCGCCGAGCGTGGCGTTGAGCGCGAGGCGCGCGCGCCACGCCGCGGGCTCGAGGCGCGGCCGCACGCACAGCGCCACGCCGTCGTAGAAGTCCAGGTCGGCGGCGATGCGCAGGCGCGGCTCGAGCGAGTGGCGCTCGGCGGCGCGCAGGCGGCCCCACGCGGCCGCCGCCAGCGCCTCGCCCTCCAGCGCCACGCCGGCGCGCAGCTCCAGCGCCGCGCGCGCGCTGCGCGACCACAGCGACACCTGCGCGTGCGCGTCGAGCGCGAGCGCGGCGGCGGCGCGGCGGCGCGTGCGCAGCGCGGCGCCGTCCAGCAGGCGCGCGGCGCCGGCGGCGCGCGG
>NC_052106.1:2845-7103 GCF_012273895.1 Zerene cesonia | reverse complement strand
CGCTGCGCACGCGCCGCCGCGCCGCCGCCGCGCTCGCGCTCGACGCGCACGCGCAGGTGTCGCTGTGGTCGCGCAGCGCGCGCGCGGCGCTGGAGCTGCGCGCCGGCGTGGCGCTGGAGGGCGAGGCGCTGGCGGCGGCCGCGTGGGGCCGCCTGCGCGCCGCCGAGCGCCACTCGCTCGAGCCGCGCCTGCGCATCGCCGCCGACCTGGACTTCTACGACGGCGTGGCGCTGTGCGTGCGGCCGCGCCTCGAGCCCGCGGCGTGGCGCGCGCGCCTCGCGCTCAACGCCACGCTCGGCGCGGACGGGCGCGGCGTGCGCCGGCTGCGGCGCGCCGCCGCGCTCGCGCCCGGCCGCACGCTGTCGCTGGGCGCGCTCAACGACGCCGCCTGCCGCGCGCTCGGCGCGCCCGACGAGTAGCCGCGCCCCCGCGCCCGCGCCCCGCGCCCCGCGCCCCGCGCCCCGCGCCGCCCTCTACCAAAGCTCTCTTCCAAAAAAAATAAAGGCTCGCATCGTAGGCCTAGTGTGATTGCCTCTTTACGCCCTACTTGTTAGCGATCTGTAATGTTAACATAAAAATTAAACACGATAATATGTATTGTTAACACGTCAAAGAAAGTTTTTATTTAAGTGAAAATTGTGCATTTATAATAATTTTAATAAATTATTATATACTACATAATATATAAACATATTTTATTTTATTTCTTTTAGAAAGAAACAGTCATTTACAAACAATAATACTTAATATAAAACACAAATAGACCTTAAGTTTCATATTTTAACTATATTTAGTTATTAAAATATAACCATTACCATAATATGATGTGTGCAAACATACAAAGAATAACTTGAACTGTACCAGTACTTCATACAGTTTCTTTTTGTAAATTCTTATTTTTATAAGCAAATTACGTAAATTTCATAATTGACCTCTAATAAACAGTTCTTGATCAACTTATTTAGCACTCGACACAATTAATTAATCATGAACCAACTATTCCATCCAATATCTTTTCCTTTTTACGATGGCATATTGGATTCGTGTCGTCTTCGCTCTGTCAATATCACAACAGCAAAAACGTCATGTTCAGAGACACGCGGCTGTCGATTGCCGTCTAGTACGGTGTTCCCAAAATTTTATTCAATAACTTGCTGTGCCCCGCGGTTTCATCCGCGTGAGCCCGTATCCCGTAGGAATCTCGGGATAAAAAGTTGCCTATATGTTATCCAGTTGTCCAGCTGTCAAGAGCAACAAACACACACACATCCTCACAAACTTTCGCATTTATAATACTATGATATATAAAAAAATTTTGTGCCCACCTTGCACGTTTTGGTCTAGAAGATACATTTCGTCGGAAATATCCTCACTGTTGGATCTTAAAGATTTGATGAATGACCAGAAGTATTTTGGGTCTTTTTGTATTTGGTCCTTTGCTTCAGTTTTCAGTCTATTGACACATGCTAGAAGCATTTTATGACAACGAGTAGCATTTGAAATGTAACTAGATCCATTGGATTAGAGTATTTTTGTATCTATTCTTAAATTTCGACTTTTCTTTGAGGCATTTAAACCAGAATGGATAATTGTTTTTATTTTTTGATCTTAGTGGCGTGTATGGTCTTATTATCGGATTTATTGAAGTGAAACTTGTTTAGAATCGTTGTGATTTCAAACCTGATGCAACGGAAAAAACGACAGGTAAGAGACACAAATAGAAAAATGTGTAGAATGAAGCCGGCAAAGAATGAGACTGAAATATACAAACTATTATATATTTTATATCGCACACACTCCTTTGTTTTAGACTATAAAATATGTCTACTGTTTAATCGACAGTTTGTTGCGATTCAAAGTAGCTGTCCCAGCATATTTTTTGTAATGCCCCACTAATTTTATTATAGTCTGCTTTAGAGAAATTGAATTAGAGAAATTTAGTCGTTTTAAGTGGTTTATAGTTTTTAAGTTTGAGATTTATATCTATAGGAGGGTGATAAGTATTTTTTTTACAAGGGGGAGTGGACTGTTCAAAACTTGGGATACAGTGTCTTTTGCGTTGGTGATTATTAGATCTAGTGTACGGTCGTTACTGTTAGTGACTGGGTTAACTCCCTCCCCTCTCCTCCCAACCCCTCGACTCCCATTGCAATTTACGAATAGGCAGGATATTTTTTAAAACAGCTACAATCAGTACGCCGCCTCCGTCGCATTTCCCAGATTCAGAAATGCTACTTGTGATCGTAACGCAGAGTTAAGCACTTCTAGAATTCCAATATTCTTGGTTTTTATGTCCAGGTCTGCTTTGAGCTCGTCTCACTTCGATGACATAAAATTGATGCTATCTGTAAGTTCCCTTATTATGCTGCGTGTATCTGAGTTTTCCTCATCAAGATCTCGCCGTGTGTCTTTGAGGAGGCGCGATAGATCCCTATCTTCGAGTTTTTTTATAGATATATTGTTTTAGGTCTTCGAAATCGGTAGCGTTGTTCCCATTTGACGTGTAGAATTTGTGTTAACGCCCCGTTTATCCGTAGATCTACACTCGGAGCACTTCCAGTTGGCCTTGTAGGATTTAAATTCTTTGGAAAAATTTTCTGCAGGAATACCCAGGCACTGGAAATGGTATACGGAGCTGCACTTAGAACACACTTTAAGATCGCTTGTCTTGACTTGCTTGTTGCACTTACTGCATGTGTTCATTTTTTAATTTTTAATTTTTTTTATGTAATTTACTCAAATCTCGGTAAATATTACAACACTAGCAACCCCACGTATTGCCTTCAATGAAATTTGACGTTGTCAGTTGATTTTGACGTGTAACATCATAGTAGATTGCGGGTATTTAGCGCTACGAGAAAATTGTGGGTATAAAATTCGATGTTATGTTTAACTGTTTTTAGGTGATAAAATGGAAGTAAAGTTGAGATAACAATCCACTGCTTCTTAAATATCCTTATTTTCATCGGCTTCTGATTCTAAAATTTGTTTTATTTTGACTAGGTCACTATCTTGTAATTAAACTGAAAGTAACCAATCAGCTTCGGTAATGAACATAACTAATTCACTCTTATTACTATTCCCAATATTGACGGGATTGCGACTCAACGCGTCGACATGCAGCATACGCGCACTATGGACTGTTTCGAAGGAAAATTCTTGAGTAGAAAGAACCCATCGAGCAATTCGAGGAATAATATCTTTCTTTGTGAGGGCATTACGCATGGCACTACAATCTTTCACAATCTTAAATGGAGAACCCAACAAATACAATCTAAATTTTTGTAATGAACAAACAATAGCCAGAAGCTCTAGCTCGAAAGAGTGGAATCTTTTCTCATCATCTGTTGTTTGTCGACTGTGATAGAAAACCCGTTTTTCGCTTTCGTCTATCAACTGCATGAGTATGCCTGCGATACGTTCCCTATTGGCATCGGTATAGAGAACACTCTCTTTAGAAGGATCGAAGATTATAAGAATGTTATCTTAACTTAACGTTAACTTTTCTTTCAATATTTGAAAAGCATGTTCATGAGTTTCTTCCCACTTCCAAATCGACTCTTTTTTTTTTTTAGAAGTTTTGTTACTGATGCCGAAAGCATTGCACGATTTCTGATAAATTTTCTGGAATAACTTTTCAGCCATAGAAACAATAAATCTAAATTTTCTTCTACCGTCTGCGTAACTAAGTAACAGTCATCAAGGTAAATTATATAACTAAATCTAAAATTAAATCACTAAATTACCTAAAACTTTATTCATCATTCATTTTTTTTCCATTACCTAGATATTATTTTTAGGTATCTTTGAAAAGAGCAATTAAACCTACAGTCAGCAAAACTGGTGTATGATAAGAAGATCAATCAAAGCTTCACACAATATGACATTCTGTTGACATATACCTTTTGTTATGAAGAAATCTAAAAGATCAGAAGTTTTTAATGATATCTGTGAGCCAATAAGTAGGTTCTCCTGTAGACATAGTGAGCAAATGGTTGGCGACGACACGACACTCTATTCCCTGCCTATGGGAGTTATTAGTCTCGATCCCGCGTTCGCGTTCCAGTCACCGCCTATGAAGCGTTTTCCTAGTCCTTTTGAAGAAGTTAGGAAATTAATTCCCGTTGATAATATGACGGGGCGGACAGTAGATTGCAGTGAGGTTAAGTGGGCCAGCTAAGGTTGGGTTAGGTTTTGGGTTAGGTTAGGTTTTGGGTTAGGTTAGGTTTTGGGTTAGGTTAGGTTTTGGGTTAGGTTA
>NC_052106.1:0-2745 GCF_012273895.1 Zerene cesonia | reverse complement strand
GCACAAATATTTGCCATTGTATCATGAGTGCTGTTCGACCAAGGTCTTTTAAATCTAAATTACAATTAGGCCTCGCAGTTTTTTTTCATCGAAGGTTCGGGTCTAAACGTCTTATACAAATCTTTTCGGCTTTTGGTTTATGTGCTTCTTATAATGATACAATAATGTACGAGGCAGCAGCAGTTTTTCATCGTCCTCCTCATGTCCTACCACCAGAAAGTGGCACTCTTATTCAATACGTTGCAGATAATGCTGATATTAATGTAAATACGCTAGACGGCAATAACACGCTCCACATAATGGGTATTATTCAAATTGTTACTCCAAAACATTCAGTTTTACTAGAAGAACCTATGCCACGAATAAAAGAAACTCCTTCAGCAAATGATTTCAAGGCAAAAGCTCATGTGCCGATACAGACTTATACAAATGACGGTGTAGTAGGCTACAGTAAAATAAATGTTAAAGATTTTGTTTATGGAACTAAAACAGTATCTTTTCCGAAAAAAGCTGATGTAGTATGGTTCTATGGAAAATGGAAAAATGAGTCTTTACCCGGTTGGAATGGTTTTATTGAACATTTAACAAATAATCATACAAATTATTCTAAATCTCAAATTTCATTTTTACCATTTATTCACCAACCAGCCAGTAACTATAATACTATCTATACGACTTTACTTTGTGCATTAGAGAATGCAAAACGGTATGGCCACACTGTATGCATCGTGACTTTCGATCAGCCCCTGTATGCTAAAGCTCGAGAAATTGTATCAGCCGCACCTGAGGGCTCTGAATTATCAAAAATCATCATCAGACTTGGATCATTTCATTTATCGATGTCTTTTATGGGAGCAATTGGTCATATTATGCAAGGAAGCGGCATGAAAGAAGTACTAGCAGAGATCTATGCGTCAAAATCATTAGAAAAAATGCTCAATGGTCATGCTTACGCAAGAGCTGTTCGAGCTCATACACTACTTCAGCTTACTTTGGCAATTATAATATTAAAAGAAGTTGAAATGAATGACATAATGGATGCAGATCTAATCATGAATATCGAGCATATATTAGGCAATACTCTTTCATACGATGATATTGAAAATGACGATGAAGTATCTGGAGCTTTACTTAACAAATTTAATCAAAAACTTAAAGAATATGAGGAACGAGGACCAACTGCAAAACTTTGGATTCAATATTTTTGTATGGTTTCCATTGCTAAAGAATTCCTAAGAGCTGAGCGTATGGGGGATTGGAAAGCTCATTTAAACTGCGTCAAAGAAATGCTTCCTTATTTTCACGCGTCTGGACATTTTCCTTATGCTAAATCTGCACACCTTTACTTGCAGGATATGGAACAATTACAGAATTTGATGGATCCAGAAGTTTATGAAAAGTTTTCAGGAGGATTTTTTACAGTTAGACGTTCAGACAAATTAAGTTGTGAAACTTCAACGGACATGGTAATCGAGCAGTCTATGATGAAAGCTATGAAGACAGATGGAGGTATTGCTCGAGGGAGAAGTACAAAAGAGAGCGTCAACAGTAAATGGGTTTATAGTATGCATGCTATGAATACAGTTTGTGACAAATTAGAAGATATCGCTAATGTTAGGATGGATACGACCGAGCAGCATGTTGATGCAAGTGATTCACGAGTAAAAAAAGATGCTAAAGACATACGAAGACTTTTAGAGTGGTTCTCAACGCATGATCCTTTTCCAGAGGTTAACAAAATTGTTTCTATTGCGAGTGGTGTCGTTGGTGACGATAAAATTAATTGTTATAAAGCTCGTGAAGTTGGGCTTGCTTCTATGGCAAAAATGACAGGACTGACATTTAATAATATTAAATTAAAACGCGCTGATAAAGTTGTTCCTCTCTTAGCTATGACTAGTTCCGTAAAAGTTCATGAAGAAAAAGTACCTATTGACCCTGTATTATTGTTCCAACGCATGAGTATTACTGCAGCATTTCAAGATGAAATAGAAAAATATTTTGAATATGAATTAGCTCCCTACCCTTTATCGTTATTTGATGACATCGGGATGCGTAAAACACAGAAATCTACCATTTACGATTGTTTTGAAAAAGTAAATATTGATATTAACAACACTAATGCGACATACATCATTGACGGAGGATACTTACTACACCGCGTTGTGTGGGATAGCGAAGAAACATTCAACGTCATCTTAGATAAATACGTTCAATATGTACGTAGACATTTTGGTTCCAGAGTTACTGTCGTATTTGATGGCTATGATGATTGCACGAAAAATATCAAAGCTGCAGAACAACGTCGTCGAACTTTAGCAACATCTTCATCTTCTGATATTTTATTTGATGAACTTATGACAGTCCCAACCAGTCAACAGAAATTTCTTACAAATACCCACAACAAGTCTCGGTTCATTTCAATGTTGAAAGAAAAGTTTACGGCTGAAAATATATTGGTAAAACAAGCTAATAATGATGCTGATGTATTGATTATTGAAACAGCAATAGAGCAATTCAATTCGACAAATACAACTATTGTTGTTGGCGAAGATGTTGACTTACTTGAATTACTCACTGCTCGAACGCCAGCTGAAAAAACTATTTTTTTCTTAAAACCAGGAAAAGCTCAGCATCAATCAGATATATACTCATCAAAAAGTTTAGTAACTTTTGTAAAGTGTCAAGATCATGTACTATTTTTACACGCAATAACTGGCTGTGATACGACATCTGCATTTTACA
>NC_052105.1:7016862-7018640 GCF_012273895.1 Zerene cesonia | reverse complement strand
TCGAGCTCTCGACAGTCTGTAGTTATAAACACGATTAGGTCCAGGTTGGTTACGAAAAGGAAAAGGTTTCATTAGATAAGGCTTCAATGGAAAAGCATCATCAGCTATAATGACATAGGGTACATATTTAGCCCTACCGGGAAGAGGCATTGGTGGCGGTATATTAAGGCTGCCGTTGCTTAAAGCATTTGAAAGTGAACAATTTGCAAACACGCCTCCTTCGGAGATCCTCCCATTGCATCCTACGTCTACATAAATAAATTTGTAATTAGCGTCAACTAATGCCATTAACACAATACTTGTACGATATGAATGTACCTTTATAATTATAGTACAGACTCCCACTATGTTGGGGTGCTTTTATGACCACGTGTTTTCCATCTAGTGCTCCAATAGCATTTGGAAAATTCCATTTGTTTTTAAAATCTTCTGAATTTTTTTTCCAGCAATCTTCTGATGAAGGTACCTGTAATACAAAACAATAATTAATAAAAGTTATCATTTAATATTAAATAAATAATAGCTTACCCACTTTATGAGCATTAATATAGTTTTTAAAATAAACATTTATTATTATTATTTTCAGAATTCTCCTACTAATAGCGAAAATTTGGAATCAACAGTTTCACCAAACTCCGACAACCTCTCTCGATCTCAACGAACCTCTAAAAAACGAAAGAAGGAAGACGAAGCTTTAGAGCGAGCGATAAGCGTGTTAGACAAATCTGATGATGCTGCCATTTTTGGTGATTTCGTGGCTGCTGCGATACGGAATATGAGGTCAGAAGCCCGTAAAAGAGAATTGAAACGTAAAATTCAACGTATCATTCTAGACATGGAAGAATTGGATGAAGCCGATCAATATTCACGTCCATCTACTTCACAGTCTTATGGTCCCCTTACTCCACTGCCAAATGCGACTTGGGAAAGTTCGGAAGACACTAATGTAACGTACGAAAGTTTGTAATAAGTTTATAAGTTTGTCGATTCACCAAATTTCAACTTTTCATATTAATAACTAAATTAATTACTTAAATATAAATATTTTTTTATTTACTTACCTCCATGTAATTTGGTTTTAAAAATCTATAAATAGCATCGCAACATTCTGGTATTATTTTGGAGATAGTCTGTTGTGGTACCCGAAATAGGTATGAGAGCGATCGATACGAATCTCCTATAACGAATAAAACTTATCATTAAAAATGTGGTAATAGATATTTATGGTGTAAAAATATGATAGTAAATATTTACCTGACGCCAAAAATCTTAATGTTATCGCCAAACGTTCTTCTACACTAGTAGCTAGTCTCATATTCGTATCTTGCTTCTTAATAGCAGGTGAAATCTTGTTACATAAATATTGAAAATCGTCGTGTTTCATCCGAAGAAAGTTTTTGTAACATTCTGGATCTCCGTTTTTCAATTCAGACAACAATTGGTTATATGCCCCTAGCTGCGCTCTTCTTTTAATCCAATCTTTAACCCATACAGATCTCTTTTTACGCCGACGCATTTTAATAGAAACACATATCGCGACAATCGCGGCAGCAGCACGTCTATTCATGGCGATGAAATGTCCCAAACTGAATCGTGTAGACGGCAAATACACTTCAACCGGTGCACTAAATGTATATACTAATGTCGACACAAAAAAATGCTTACCGTGTAGACGCAAGCGACACTGGTGTTGACATTTGTGTCGAGTGTCAGTGTCATCGTGTATACTTACCATTACCGAGAAGACCATCCAAAAAGTAAGGGTTTGCCAAAGGGGA
>NC_052105.1:7009223-7015862 GCF_012273895.1 Zerene cesonia | reverse complement strand
ACCATGTTGAATGTTATTTTCTTCGTCTGAGCTTAAATTTAGGCTTTGATTCAAAGGATTTATCTCAATATTCTCTAGTTGATCTAAATCTTCTTGGCTTATGTTAAATTCTTCAAAATCACACATGATGAATATTATTTACTTAGTAAGGTAATTACACAAATAACAATATAATACAATTACAGGATAAAAGCTCTATATCACTCGGGAAACTACGTCCGTTGTGGTAAACAAACGCAAACGCAATAAAACTCTTCACAGTGCGATGAACGGGCCAGTGGCAGGAGCGCGAGTGAGATAAAACGATTGCGCGGGAGTAGGGAACGCGCGGGCGGTGGGCGACGCGGTGACCGCTCGGCGCCCTGCAACGACTTTTCGGTTTTCTGTTCGCGTAGGCCGCGACGGTCACTGGTGTCCGGCGAACAATATCTCGATACAAAACAATAAAACAGTACCAGTGTTGAACAAAACATGTTATTTTAACCATATCTATTCATTAAGCTAAAAAAATAAATCATTGAATTTGGCAAAATGTATGACTTTTAAAAATAGTAAGTCATGATGTTATCGTGCCGGTCACCGTTGACCGGCATGGCGTTGAACGTGTTAACTGTTTTTAATTAAATTTATAAAAAGAACCTCTAAATCTATAGTATTTGTGTACTTTTGTGATAATTAAGCTTAAAATAAATAAAAAAAAACGTGGATTACACCACTTCTGCACTAATGATATTTTAGTTTAATTTTAAATAATAAACAGGTTACACCAAATAAAGACAAATTTAATACTAACACAATCAAAATGGCACAACAAGGTTATTCTTCATCTGTTTCATCATAATATGCTACATCCCTGATACTGTTTGAACTATTTAGATTGTTATAAAAAGTGTGATAAACTGGTGATATGAACTGCAACAATTCAAGAAGATCTTTCTTCTTTTTTTCAGCGATGGTTGGTTTTTCAAGTGCATCTAGGTGTGCTATGGTCACTGATTGCCGTTTTTTTACACTGACTTCATTACAGAGGACTTCTTCATTATTTGAATACTTGTAGAAAAATGAAAATTGATGAAGTTTATGGAATTTCAACTATTGAATTTTCAACCATTCTACCTTGTTATTATCAACCGAAATTTTTCGGTTTGTTATATTTTTTTCCAGTGATTTAGAGGAAAAAAAAATCCCTACCTGTCATTCTTATTATTTTAAATGATTGTTTTTTGCGAGCTGTTTTAATTACTTCAAGCCAGTTATCTGGAATGTATATTTCTTTGAAAAATTTTTAATTCTTCTCTATTAGGCCAAAATCTTGGTCACATGGTAAGTATGAATGCCCACTAACCAAAAATTTATGATCTATTTCTTCAATAGTAAAGTCCGGATGAGATACCACATACTGACAGAACAATGATAATTTTATATTTCTATTCTGTCCTCCGCATTCGTCAAATACTTCTGTATCTTTATTGCTGTCAATGTATCCCTTTTCAATTAATATATCCAATGCTTTTTGTACATCTACCCAAGCAGGTACTGTTCTTAAATCAGCCCAAAAAAAATCTCAATTTCTTTAGTAAGGATGCAAGTCCATTCTTCCAGATATTCACTGCTCGTTTTGTTAAATTCTGTAGCTGTTCTTTTCACAAAATCTTCATCAATACTAGAGCCAGCATCTTTTAGTTTTACTATTAATGTACGAACAGTAAATGGAAGAAACTGATTGGTTTGTTTCTATATCAAATTTTCTTTGAGTTGATTTATTTCATGCAACATCAATTGCTGATAAAGTTTGACCTTCAATCTTCAAAACAGCTTGATGAAAACTTGCTGACTGAGCGTGTAAAAAAAAAGCATAATTCAGATGTGGGATCTTCAAAAAAGTCTTTTAATAATTTAGGACATTTGTCAATGCTCAAAAAATATTCCTTTAACGGCTGATATATTTTCAAAATTCTCTCCAAAGCAGGCATCAGCGCAAGCCTGTTTACTGCCAACGAGTTTTACTGTAGCCAAGCATTTGCTGATGTTCTATTTCAGCTTCAGCACAAAATTCCTTTAGGAGCTTCAATTCGAACTGTATAAATATAAAAAAATGAATATAATTTCACAATAATGCTTTCGTAATCTAAAGGTAGACCGTCTGCAGCAGATTTTATAGCGGATCATATATGTAACATATATGATCAGCGATGCGGTAAGGGGACAAAATCAAAACGATTTATTTTTTTTATTTTTTTTTCTCTTCTCTACGTCTTTCCCTTTCCAAGGTTTTGACGCAGACGACGTCATTTCGGCACTGGGTTCCAACGCGCCACCAGAATGCTCCCCCTTCCGGCTCCCGTCCACGAGGGTCTCGATTCTGGCGGCACGCAGCAGAGTCCTCAGTTCCGTGCTGCCGTCGTCGGCGCCGCTGTGTCGCTCTCGCCTTTGGGCTCAGAAAAGGAAGAGGGGACCCAAGAAGACTGATTCGTGTCTTCGTTTCTAAAAAAATTAATCAGCCTTAATTGGCTGATTAAATTTTGACAAAAATGAATCGAATCATATCGGTATACACCTATAAGTATGGACAATAAACATTTGTAAGCATAAAACCGTATAAAACAATAATATGAATAATGCGTTGTTCTAGATCTAGACTTATCGTTCAATTGTTATAATAAAAAATATCGTTTCAAAAACCTATCTCGTGAAAGATCGTAAAAATATTATTGAAACAAATTTCAAGACAATAATTAATTTATTCACTTCTATTCCATAAAAGGCATATTACATGCTAGAGCAAAATGTCAATTATTAACATACAATGTTTACTTATTCTTTAAATTTTGCGTTAGTTGAAGCCTCCATCATTGAATATTTATAAGTTTTTAGCGGCAATGTTAACTTTTTTTTCATTGATATTCAAACAAATCATAGACAAGATGGACACACATTGTCTATAGTCTATTGAAAAGTTTTTAGCAATGTAATGAATACGGAAATTGTTAAAAAAAAACTCAAATAAACATAGTCTACATGATATAATAGAACTGATAATAATATTATAAATAATATTATCTATAGAACCTTTTGATTTTATTACTGTATCCAAAAAAACAAAATTGCAATTATTTTGACTAGGGCAATAAAAAGCCTCAAATAATTAAAACAAAAATTTATACACATATGCATTGTATTTTAGCGGGGTTACGACTTAGATAAGATATTGGGGGAAACATGATGCCGCCATTTTGTCGCCGGGGGATTTCCCGATAGTAGAGGGCGCCTAACGATGATAAACGGGAGCTTCGCTCTAACGCACTGGCGCAATTTCCATAAACTCCATATATATCTCCAAATATCATTTCAGTGTCACGTGTTTGACATATTGACAAATTTGGTTTAGATACGTGCTGTGATTGATTTTGACCAAAATCAAAATTATACGTTATAACGTTACATAAAAAAAACATTGTACAAAAATTACTGGAAATTAGTAATAATGGGCATGTATCACAAATCGTTTGAGCATATTTCGTCTCCATAGAGCGAAAAATCACCAAGTCCTAAAAAGCTGTTTTGAGATAGTGGGGAATAAAGTTTTGAAAAATACAAATCGCCATAAAATGAATTTTAAGAAACCAACTCGAGCTAGGTTATTTTTATCGTAGAATCCCGATTATCCGAACATCGATTATCCGAACATCCGATTATCCGGACTCATTCGTCTCGGCTCTTTTTTTTTTTTTTTTTTTTTTTATTCCTGATATTCTGATAATTAATTTAAAAATGCTTTGACGGCGCGTCGAGACATGTTACGACAAGTTTATTCCCGCCTGCGACGGTGTACTCTCGCTCTCATTTGTTTGCGGGATAGTGTTTGTTATTGTTTCATTTTTTTTTTATAGCGTTCAACAGAAAGGTACTCAAATCTCGACGGACCGAAGGAAGTTTTTTAAAAAGACAAGATTTTATTTAAACGTCTTTAATAAATGCTCTCTACAATCAGAATGAATCCTTAAACTATAGACTTATCGCTAAACAAAAATGCAACGCTGCAACTCTGTTCAAAGAATTACAAAAAGGCGATACAGGGTGGTCGTAGTTATGCCGCGTTAACAAATACTACGTCACATGCATGTACTGCGGATGGCCCCGATATAACTCCTTCATCCTCAGTTTCAAGAGAATCTGAAGGATTTTCTTGAATACATATTTTTCTTAATTTAGACTTAGTAAGTACGACAATTACAATTATAATTACGATTAACACAAAAGTTATAATGTTAATCACTCCGACGGCACTATTCACTGAATTATTAAACTGGCTTTCACTATTTTCACTATTTTCAATTCAATACCGAAGCATATTAATGTTAGTTAAATTTGCACCCTTCAGGTTAACAGGTTTCCTGTCGGTTAGGGAGTTTATCAAATTTGGTAATATAATCTTTGGTAAACTTGGGTATATAATATCATTTCCATTCACTTCATATTTCTTTAGTGTTATATCTCCGATTTTCACGTAGCAGCCAGTCTCGTCTAACACCAATAAATAAGTACCACGAAGAAATTCTTGGGTTACCTCATTTTCACAGACCTTAGTACTGTTTCCACATGCACGTAAAGTATCCATCTATTTGGTAGAACATTGTCGATTTTCACTTCATCTATGGAAATGGGAATCGGCCGGCAACTGAAAACATTTGTAGATAGTCGCAGAAGATCAGTTAAACAATCGTCTTTATATTTTGTTGATGTCAGTATTTCAGGGCATAGGAACCGGTCTTCATCAATTTCTTTGCATGGTTGTGAGAGCGGCATTGTTTTCAACCCCTTCACAAGGATGTAAGGGTATTTGGAAAGGATAAGGGTAGTCTGACATTTTTCTTTGTTAAATATAGGTAAAGGTATTATTTTAAAATATGAGTAAATATAATCAGTAAATAATGGAATAGTCATTACGAATTTTATTTGACTTTGTTTTACATAAGTTTGTACTTCTATTAATTGTTCAAACATTATCTAAATTTACTGGAAATGGTAACTTAGAGCTAGTTTCAACATTTCTTAATAAAAGTAATAATTTTTTCGTATCTACAACGGATTGGTATAAAAGTTTAATTTTACTAGAAGCTACAGCAGTTTCTATTTCACTTAATCTAACGTAAAGAGACATAAAATTGCGTAAGAATGCAGAATATGTATGTATGATTTCATTAGTCCTTTGATGTAAATTTGTGTCATTTAAAAGCGAATCGATTACATTCAGCTTATTCTGGATTGCAATGAAATTTTTATGATGTTGTCTTTTATTTTTGTTTACGTTTTGTGTTGGAAATTTAAAATGTCCAAGCGAAAAAAGAGTAGTATTGTCTCTTAAAGATAAAATGAAGATAATTGAGAGTATAAAAATGGTGAATCTGGCAGTAAATTGGCACAAATATATGGTGTCGGAACTTCTACGATATCAGACATTAAAAAGAATTCTGATTCCATAATGAAATTCACCTGCGCGCTTGAGCAAGAAGATGGAAGTTCGCAACGTAAAGTCATGAAAAAATCTTAACATGAAATTCTGGAGAATGCAGTTTTTACATGGTTCTTACAAAAGAGAGCATGCGGTCAGCCCATATCTGGACCTCTGTTATGTGAAAAAGCATTGGATTTTAATCAAAAACTTGGTGGTGATACTTCTTTAAAGGCGAGCTGTGGATGGTTACAGCTCGCGCCAAACAACTAGACCCTGCGCGGTGACCGATTTGTAGGCGAGATTGGAGGAACGTAAGAGGTGCGGGGGAAGTGTCGAAGGTGCGGGGTAGCGCTTGTCCCCGCGCAGTGACTCACTGACCCCCGTCGTCCGCGCACGCCCCGCGCTAGCCTCAAGTACACTCACGTCGAGTGTATTATTTAAAAAAAGTGCTTTATTGTATAACTAGCGACCCGCCCCGGCTTCGCACGGGTGCACAGCCGATACTAAATATATCTCTATTAGAACTAACTAAAGGACCGCCCGCAAAGCGCTAACTAAGTCTTGCTCCCGGCAAAAGTGTTCACTTCTGCCTCCAGTCCCGCAGTGCAACCTGTTGTTTTAGGATACATAACTAACTCATTGTGGAGCTTCTCTATAAACAATATTTGACGTTAAATTATCTTCAGCTAACAAAATATACTGATGATGATATAGGGAGCCGACCTCGCGTCTGAGCCGCGCGGGTACCTTACTCATAGATCTAAACACCCCTCTCCCGCACGCGCACCCGCCGCACACCGCATTGGTGACGCCCACTTCGCAACGGGCCGTGCAGCAGAAATCGTAATATTTTAATTTCACCACAACTTCAAAACCAATCGTCCAATTTTAATCATTCAAAGACCAAATATTATCAACATAAACTGTATTTATTGATGAAATAATTTATTTTGATAAGGATTAATAGCATGAGTAAAATAAACGCGTTTAAAATGTAGTCCAAAAAAATTCAAGATTTTTAAATAAAAATGTGGTTGTTGTGCCTCACTCGACATAGATAGGTATAGTTTGTCGCGGACTTTTTTGTAGATATTTATAAGATCTATAATTAATTATAACATTTTATGGTTCTATCTTTTGTAGTTTAGGCAGCGTACGCAAAATAAGTAACTTCTTTGGTTGAT
>NC_052105.1:6973188-7008223 GCF_012273895.1 Zerene cesonia | reverse complement strand
CAGATTCGAAATTCAAATGTAATATTTTTTTATAATTAAGTGTAACAGTATTTATGGCCAGACTAAGTATATTCATCTTATTGTAAATTTACTTATTGGGCTGCTTTTGTATTTTCAAATCTGTAGGATGAAATAACCGGCAAATTAGTTTTTAGAAAATGTTTATGTTTTACTATCGCACAGATTTACCAATTAAGTTATAAAGTCACCTGCAATTACCTATTTTTCAAAATAATCCTGCCTACTATAGTGATGGATGACCTTAATAATGTAGAACATTGGTAAAGACAAGTGGTTCACCCCGGCTTTGCGTGTGGTACACATATAGCCTGCCTCAATAAATGAGCTATCTAACATTGCAAGAATTTTTGAAATCCGACCAGCAGTTGTTGAGTTTAGCGCGTTCAAACAAACAAACTCTTTAGCTTTATAATATTAGTATAGATAGGTATGAACTAGAAAGTTTAAAAAAGGAGGTTATAAATTTTAAAATATTATTATGAAAATATCATTACATCATCATGATAAATATTAAAATATCGTTAGTCGTGCGACCGTGGCCATCCAATATAAACAAATAATGGTCACAAATAGTAATTAAGATATTGTTTATAATTAATAAGTTATCTTGACCTGTTAAATTATTATACTTATCAGATGCAATTGCATTGGACGTGCATCACTAAAATGAAAGTTATAGTATTGGGGGCTGGCATTAATGGAAATATTTGTGCATTAAAAATTAAAGAAAGGTATCCAGAAGTGGATGTAAGTTTTTTTGACACTCTTACATATAAAGGATAGATGTTAGAAATAATAGTTTTAACGAGGCGATTAATAATAAAGAGGAGAGCTGTGATTTTATTTTGTTTGTTTTAATTAATCTAAAACCTTTCTAATCGATTTTAAATATGATTTTTCTAGAAATAATCTTTACCATTTTAACAAAATTTTTACCAAGTAATTTTTTATCCAGTGTCTACCTGGGCGAAGCTGGGACAAGCAGCTGGGACAAGTAGCTATACTTTTATTTTCGTATTCAAGGTCATGAAAAGAACAATTAATCTCATTATATAAACTGTAAAAAATTCGGTATGCAGAGTCTTGCGAGGTTAAACTAAATCAAATGTTTAATAAGTATTATCAGCGACTATTGCCTTCTGAATTCTATAAATTTCGATAGATGGCGTTATAGAATTAGGATAATAAGGAATAGTTTATATTTTGTGGGAATTTAATAAGTTATACTTCTAATTCGAGTTATCGATACTTAATTTAATTATCTGAAATAGACCTAAAATTATCATTTCAATTTATGGTTGAGCATTTCTCTCAGAGTCGCGTAGTATAATTATTACCTACTTCAAATAACATGTATGTTTATGTTTATTCCCGAAATTATATAAGTTTAAAAAAAGGAATTGTTGTTTTTTTAATTTCAGGTAACGATATTAGGAGAACAGTTCTCGCCAAATACAACGGGCGATGGATCCGGTGGTCTGTGGTACCCTTACCTGTGTGGGAACACATCGGCACATTTAATAAGGTGACAATTTCCGATACCGAAACCTACATCTTATTTTTTAATGTCATAGCGGACAGCGTAGCTGGAGTTCGGCTGATGGTAAGCGATCACCACCGCCCATGAGCATTCGCAGAGTGAGTGGCTCTGCGAATGCGCTGCCCACTTTTAAGAGGAAAGGGTTACGTGGACTGGGAAGAGTGAGGAAAAAAAACGGGCCGGCTCATCCACTCACCATAGGAAACGCAGTAGCATGCTACTCACATGTGCTCGACTCCACAACTGCATTTTTTGATGAATTCTTTCACGCTTGAAGGCTGAAGCTGCTGAGTGACGCTGCATTTTAGAAAAAATGTTGTCCTTACATATTCAGTGTATACATAAGCAAGCAATCGAGATGAGGACAGCTGGTCCGAGTGGCGGGGAGCCGCTGGATGCAGGCCGCCAGTGACTGGTGAAGGTGGAAATCCTTGAGGGAGGCCTTTGTCCAGCAGTGGATGTCCCATGGCTGAAACGACGACGACGACGATGATAAGCAAGTTATATGTATACTTTAGAGCATACATGTAACTTGGTAAACAGTTACAGTGTCACTATGCGTCTTAAAATTCACGTATTTGCGTATAAGTGTTTCTTGCAAGAACAAAAACTTACTGTATTACTCGTGAATGTGTAAACAGTGCTTTTTATACGAATGTTTCGTCGAATAACGAAGCGAATGACGAACACGAATGTAAATACACCATTAGGGTATACTATGCGCGATTCTGTACATTATTAATGTAAAGCTACGTTCAAAAACAATGTTTGTGCGCTACTTTAGAGCGAGAACTAGAAGTAATCAATTCAATCTACATAAGATAACAAATGCATCTACATATAATAATACTGTTTTAATTTACACTACTTTGTCTAGTTTATAGCAAATAAAACATTCGGCAATAGAAACAAAATATTGTTCACAACCATAAATATATCACAGCTTAATAATAATGCACTCGTATCATCATACATGATAATAAACATGCCCTGATTTGGTTAAAGTACACTGAGCAAAGACCATTTTTTTCGATTAAATATGTATATTTTACAATTTACAGCAAATGGGGTATTGAAACTTACGAATTATTCCAAAAATTGTGGTCTGAAGGTGGCTATGGTATCACGTTGCAACCTGTCTTCGTATTTTATAGAAATACACCAAATGATGAACCGGAGTGGACAAAAAAAGTATATGGCTACAGAAAACTTAATAAACAACAAGTAGACTATTACAACCAGTTGTATTCAGCTAAATTCGTGTAAGTCAATAATCAAGAGCGTTTTAATAAATCCTGTATTTCAACTTCTGTAAATGCAGATATTGAATTCAAAAATAGCTGTTTGATTAATTGTTAAATTTAAAACAGTACTCGTTTTTAGCACTGGCAACACATTCACAACTTTTGTCGTCAATCCTTCAACGTTTTTGTTTCGGCTGGAGCAACGGTTGAGAGATTTGAATGTTACGAGGATTCAGGGAAGCGTGAAATCATTACAGGATCCAAGACTAGATAATTACGATGTTGTTTTTAATTGTACTGGTTTAGGGGCAAGAGAAATAGTCCCCGATACCAGGGTAATTCCCGTAAGAGGTCAAATTGTTAAGGTAAGTTTCGAGTTCCGACGTATATACTATATGATGTAATACTTATTTATGCATATGTCATGTACGGGAGCACAATAAACTGTAAAAATAAATGAAATAAATATTTTTTTTTTATAGTTTAAGCCATAGATATAGATAAGGCCATAGACAAATAGAACTAAAATAAACCATTTTTATTTTTTTATGCAATTTTTTTTGCCTTGGTACTTATGTTGCAATTATACCAAATATCTCATTTGAAATATTATACGTATAAGAAAAAACTACGTTTAAAATATTGATTTACTTTATAATTTGCATCACTATTTATTACAGGTTGAAGCACCATGGAACTTTCAAACAATAATGGACAAAGATTCAGGACATTATATTATACCAAAGTACGTACCTATACCTTAGTATATTAAATATGGTCTAGTTCTGCCAATTTGAAGGTGATTTCGATTTTTTGTTAAAAATGATTATTTTTTAGCGATTCATTTTGCGTGTTGGGCGGCACCGGACAAAAGGGAAATTTCAATACAAATGTTAATCAGGACGATACAGATTTCATTTTAGGAGGTTGCCAGACAGTGCTGCCATCTCTTCAGGTAAATTTGTTTGTATGCATACATTCTTACATTTGGATTAATATAATCATTGAATCAGCGAATTATTCTAAACGATTTCGTTTTTAAAACCTATGGAGTATAATTTATGTATGCATATACATTTATACAATCTCAATTTTATTTATTTAAAACTAATATATTAGCATCCCCATTTCACTTAATTAAGGTAAATTTTTCATAATTCCGTTCGATAATAGTTTTCTTTGTTACAGAATGCGAAAATATTGAAATACTTTGTTGGCTTGCGACCAGGCAGGGATGAAATACGTTTAGAGGCTGAAGAAATTAATGGCAAACTGTACATTCACAATTACGGCCACGGTAAGGCGAAAACCTAACACATTCACTGCTAATAGCAACAATTTGTTGATGAAATGTGATCACTGAATATCACGCCCGTCGACAACTTTTCTTATTTGACATAAACGACATAGAAAACGACGAATCTTTACTTTACTTTTGTTTACAGGTGGCAGTGGTTTTACACTCTTCTGGGGTTGCGGTAATGATGTTTTACATCTATTTGAAAAACATTCAAAAGATATGATGAATAAAAGCAAACTTTAAATAGCATGAGATTGAATTTTTTATTAAATGTTATTTATAACTTCAATATATACCTAGTATGAAGTTGATGTTTTTTCTTTCCTATCCTGTATCTGATGAACTGTGAAGGAATTTGTGGATTCAAATTTGTAACGGATTTTAAACGTTTAAAAATGGATATAATACAAGCGAAATATAAATCTCTGTGTATTCAGACTGAGTGAGTTAAGTCCCTATAGTCCTTCATCATCACACCACATGTGTTTCCGCAGCAGAGACACATACCCGTCTTATGAGAGGAGGCCTCGGGAGGGCAATAAAATTTATTCATTAACAAACCAATAAAAAAAATTTAAACTATACGTTTATAAAATGATTCTATATTCGATATTTAGAGAAATCCATATCTGGAATGTGACGAAAAGTGTTCAAATGTGGAAATGTAGCAGACAGATCGTGTTAATTTAGAAATTGATAAAAAATACAACAAACATGATATTTTTATTTATAAAAATATCTTACAAATAACAACAATTATTGCTTTTCTTGTATATTTATAATGGGATTTCTATATATAAGTATCCCGACCACTAAAAATATGTATAAAGAATAACAAAATATACATCTGGTATAATCTATGCAAATAGATAATAATCACTAAGTGCATCTCTTTCACGCGATGGTTTTTAATGGCTTGCTCTCTCGCTCGCACTTTCGATTCTATAATTAATTGAGACAAGTTATAAGGCTTTGGATTTAACACTTTTGTATGGTGTCATAGAGATCTGTCCTCCGTTGAACTCTGATTGGGATTTGGCTCCTCACCTCTTCGACTACAGTTAAATCTGAGAAAAAAACATGTAAATTTTAGTTTAAAAAACCCCATGTTGGATTTGAATTTTGTCATAGTGTTAAGTATTCAACTAGTCGAGCCCTTTTACTTTATACCCATATTGAGGGAGTTGTGAAAGAATATCTAATCTGCAAAAATATTTCATTTGTAAGCTTGAACGATTTTAATCAATCATAGCTGAAAACACTACGCCGATTAATTCACCTTTCAATCAGAATAAAATAAATTTTCGGTTCATCTGTTTTAAAGATGCAACATAATTTATTAATTCGTGTTCGATCCTTCGAGCCGGATCCACTCAAACAAACAATTTATCTTGGTCTTGGTGAAAATTGCATATACAAAGCAACAAACTAAAGGTCCTTCGAGCCGGAGCTACTCACCGACATCGTGCACCAATGTCCCCTCCGTCTCATCCAGTGCCCCCAGCACGCTGCCCCACGGGTCCACGAGCAGCGAGTGCCCCCAGGCCACGTACCCCGCGGTCGTGTCCCGGGCGGGGCTCACGAGCGCGACCCACAGCTGCTGGTCCGTCGCCCGCGACCTTGCTAGCAATTCCCAGTGCTTGGGCCCCGTTGTCGTGTTGAACGCGCCCGGGTATATTAACATTGAACAGCCTGGTGGATTGTATATTATTAACAAAGTATATTTATCATTAATTATAACAATTTTTCTTTGACAAAAAAATAACCAAACCACCTTCTAATTGTCAGAATAAGAACAAATTTTAATGGGACAGAATGGAAGGTTTTCAATAGAAAAAAAAAAGAATCGTCAAAATTGGAATACCAAGTCGAATATTCTGAGGCATAAAAGATAAAAAATATGCAGCCGAAGTGATACCTTTTATTGGAGTCGGTTGAAAATATATATAACTAGCAACACCCGGGCCAGATCACGTTTATCACATCTATGAAATACTAGCTGCGCCCTGCAGTTTCACCCGCGTAAGTCCGTATTCCGTAGGAATATCGGAATAAAAAGTTGCCCATATGTTATTCCAGTTGTCCAGCTGTCTACATACCAAATTTCATTGCAACCGGTTCTGTAGTTTTTGTGTGAAAGAGCAACAAACACACACATCCTTACAAACTTTCGCATTTAAATATTAATAGCATTTTGCATTATAACCGTATAAAATTTGTTTTAATGGTTACTTTTTCCTCAAAATAATCACAATAAGAAACAATTACCCTGTTTAGACATTAGATGAGCCATCTCTGGGAACCTAAGATCATAGCAGATGCCGATTCCTATCTTCACTCCGTTATACTCAAAGGTCGTTAACTGATTTCCAGGACTGAGAACTTCGGATTCCTTGAATGTTATCTTATTTGGAATATCTATGTCGAATAAATGCATCTGTGGACAAATGTATATACAAAGATGAGATTCGAATTTGACCCAAACCAAACCAAACCAACCAAAGAAACTCTTCAGCTTTATTATACTTATGTTTCAATATATCCTATTTGACTCTCTTTACGACAAATCTTCATACAACATTAATTTAATTTTAACTTACACAGAAAAGCTCTATAGATTTCTTTTTTTTTTATTTTATCGCCTAGCAGGCAAACGAGCAAGCGGGTCACCTGATGCAAAATGACGTCCGTCGCCCATAAGCACTTGAGATGTTAGGGGCATCGCGAGTGTGTTGCCGGCCTTTGAGACAATGATATGCCCTTTTCTTGAAGGTATCCCCATCAAATGTTACACATACAACATATTAGAAAAAATTTAAAGAAGTAACTACAGAGTTTCTTGCTAGCTCTTCTCTGTAGACACTGCTTTCTGAACCGGTTGTAAATATTGAACGTATATGATGAATCAAAAGTGCTTCTATAAGAAGCGAACGCTCCTACTATGCAAATGTTCATAGGCGATGGTGATCTTTTATCATCAGCCACCAGCACCAAATATAAAATAAACCTGGTTCTCACCTTCCTATGCTGGGCCAGCAACTTGCCCGTCCCGTCCCACACCGTGCACGTGTTGTAGAGTTTGTCCCCGCACCGCTCGGGAACCGTGCCGCCGACTACGCACACGCCGGCCTCCGCCGCGGCGCGGGACAGCGCGCGGCATGTCACGCCGGACGGTACTTCCTCGGCGTATTCGTCGAAGTATTCTGTGAAAAAAAAAAAAAAAAAAAACAAAGTATAAGAAAAAAAATCCAGATTTTTCAACGCGCGTTGCGAAAGTGGGCTGGAAGGACCAAATTAACAGCTGCTATAGCTGAAAGCTGTGCGGCGTGCGCGTGTTTCTCTATCTGTCTCTTTCTCTCATAGAAAGCAAGCCAGTTATTTTTGTTTCGTCTTTCTGTTTCACATTGAACAGTGCCTTCTTCAAAATCATGGAATCAATCAAAATGAACTTTATTCCACCTGGTAGTCCCTTGACACCTCTGAAGTTTTTTGCTTTTCCAACAAGGTCAAGGTGTGCGTCAGTGTTCATTAAATTGAAACACATTTTGATCAATTATAATTAAGCACTATTTAATCACTAATACTATTGCAGTTCAGATGCACTGCATATTTCTTTACGGTCACATCATGAATATGGCGTCCCTTTGCAAACTGACAAACTTATAATTTAAGGAATATAAGCGAATAAACATATATCACATACTTGTTCCATATGGGGAGTTGAAACATTCTGGGAGAGCAACTATGTGTGCGCCGCACTCTTTTGCTTTGTGAATCTCGGTGACTGCTTTAGCTACATTTTTTGTTTTGTCAGGACCAACTGACATCTGTATCAAGGCTATCTTGAAACCTGAAACAATATACAAAAAAAAATGAAAGCAACTTTAACAAAACAAGGTAAGACTCACTATTTTTAAGTTTTACGCCTGAGCAGTAAATCAATAGACCATCTATACAATGTATCTACATAAGCAAAAGTTTCATCACAAATAACCTTAAAAAGGCTGAAGATATTTCAGAGACTAAGTTTATGGTTGTCTCAGTATTAATTAGAATACTAAAATTAATATCTTCTCAAGTGGTGCACATAGCTAATACATATAATATATACTATCTCCCTGTTACCCATATGTTTTTCAATAAAGATCTTGTTTTTAAGGATTGAAGGTTCAATTCTCCTCTATAAAACATTAGTCTAGATAACATCATACATAATCCCTAACAATACTCGAGCAATTATATAAAAACCAAAATAAGAGTAAAATAACAAACTTGTGAAGATAAAGCATGACATTAATAATTTTCAATGATAAGACCATTAAAACATTCAACTTAGATAATATGAGTAACTCAATCTTGTTTGTGTTTTGAAATTTACCATTCATCTTAGTTACTCAAATAGTATTATAATTTCATTATGAGCGTACTCTTAAGTATATGGATAGGTTCTATTGAATGATGTTATTTAGGCATGGAATATACACTTCGTTTTAAGTTTTATAGCATTGAAAGCCGAGAGGCTAGGCTATCCTACCGTATGGCAGGATGCAGGTTCGAATCCCACCTTGTGATTGATTTTTTTCTAATCTTTCAAAATTTCTCATATATACACTTATTTATCATTTATTGCAATTAAAAATTTATTAAATAGTTCGAATTATATAAAAATTCTGCATTGTAATAAATATCTTAATATATAAAAATCCTGTGTCATAATGTATGTTCCCAATGAACTCTTCACCAACAACCGATTTTGATGAAATTTGACAATTTATGTGTAATTTGGTCCAACTTAAGATATAGGATAGCTTTTATTTCGATTAATTATCCCAATAATTTACAATCTTGATATTTTTAATTATTACTCAGCCACAGCAATGTGTGTGAGTTTATATATAAAAATTAAGAGTCACATTGTTTGTCCACAAAGGGCTCCTAAACTACTCAACCGATTTTAATCAAATCTGCGCAGGTTGATAAAACTTAAAAGATAGGATAGTTTATATTATTTCAATTATGATAAATACCCGGGCAGAACTAGGACGTGCAGCTTGTTAACTAATAAATAAGCCCTTGCCAACTAGTGGGAATTGAAGAATGAATAGAAATAATATAAAATATAAACAAATTAGTACATGTTTGTATTGTAAGGTTGTATTTTTGTTATTTTTTAGTTTATTAGTAGCATTAAAAAAATAATCAAAATACCCTACCCTTACTGTAAAATATAGGTTTCTTTACGAAACGCGGATGAACCGCGTCGGTAGCTGTTTCAGACATTTTTATTCAATTATCACAATTACTAATTTATTTCAATTTTGTTATGATGTTTACCTCTTTTCAACATATCGTGAAGCAGCAAATAAAGAAAACTGAACGATAAATTGTAACTAATTAATAAAGATATACGTATGTCTAAGGTTCAATATCACATTTAAATAATTAACAAATTTAAAGCTCATTTGCAATTTCTGAAATCTCACTTATTGACACATTGATAATGAATAGATAATGACATTTGTTATCAAACAAGAGTATTACAAAGCTACAGATGTAATTCAAGGAATGCACAGTTTGGCTAAATGATATTATTCGGCCCTTACTTTTTGAAGACAAGGTTTTGTTTTTATTTATTTTTGGTAAATTGCGTGGCATATCATCTGTAACAAAAGACCTAAAAATACAATAAATAAATAATATGTTCTACTTAACACACTTCGAAAAAAAACTCGAAGTCAATAGCTCATATTAATAGAATCTAGAAGGGCCATAGACAAAAAGAAGCTTATTTTAATTTAAAGTTTAAATCTACACTTTTAAAAGAAAATCTCCGATGAATGCGTACCTAATATTACCTTTTTTGTTCACTTTGTATGACATGTGCAACATTTCCTTGTAGTTATTATATCACTTAATTAAACTGTTTCAAATTGTTGTATATTTACATTCATCGAAATATCCGATTCGCTGTCGAAACGTGACACAGAGCACTTTTATCAAACACTACTCGAATGTGTATAACTGTTTAGACATCAGAAGCCTTACATTAATCAACAAAGGTATGGGGAACCACCGAAACAATAAAAGTTGTTTCATCGCAATGTTCTTGGGAATTACAGATCAAAGTTTTCGTAATTTAATGGACTTTATGTATATTACCAGAATAAAAAGCTAAATAATAAAGAAAATTGATGTACATATTAATGATTTAAATAATCAGTTTCCATTGCTAAAATAAATGCGATCGAAAGGGAAGAGCTCATATTTTTATTTATATCCTGTTTTTTACTCTTCTTGTAAAGGTGCACAATAAAGAGTTTTTGTTTGTTTGTTTGTTTGTGTATTATACACAATTATGAGCATATACACAGTGTATACGTAAATGACTGACCAATCATCTTATACTTTACAATAGCTATTGTCTGACCAGTTTGGTTTTCGTAAAACGAAATCAATGGAGGATGTCATTAGCCATCTTATAAAATTAAGTTTGTTCTCACTTGTATTATGAAAAGGCTTGCAATGGTCTTTCTTGATTTCAAAAAGGCTTTCCTAAATGTCTATAGTATATTGGTAACAATTTTGCTTCGGAAACTCGAATGTATGGGAATTTAAGGTTGTGCATTGAATTGGTTTTAATTATCTAACAAACAAGATTTACTTAACACATCCTGTATAGAGCCAGCAGGGCAGCATTTTGGCTCCCACTCTTTTTCTGTTTAATGACTTGAGTGTTAACATCCATTGATCATATGATATGTTACGCAGATGACACTACTCGGATCTTCAATATTTCCACTTAGAAGAATTTCATAACGGTCGCTGAACGTGGTATAGAGTGTAGCCTCCTTAAACAAAAACCGTTTTTTTTTTAATTTCAATAAAACTTAAATCAGCGCCTAAAAATAATACCTCTCTCATCACACATGCTTGAGCAATTATACTCACATCAGCGCAACTGCTGAACACACAAGGAAACCATGTTTTACGAAGAACCTACTAAATAAAGTGACCTTTTATATTTTGATGAGCATTTACAATGTATTATGAAAACCTTTCATCACGTACTGCGTCTCTATCTAGAGTTCTGCTCCAATAAAACTTTAAGAGCTCGGCGACCTGTTCTTAGTTTTAAAGAAAGCATTTCTTTATTCTACTTCAGCCCTCTATTCTTATACAATTACTAGCTGCACGCCCCGGCTCCGCCCGGGTAGTTATTTATAGTAATTGAAATAATATAAACTATCCTATCTCTCAAGTTGGATCGAACTGAACATAGTGTGCGAATTTTATTATAATCGGTTAAGTGGTTTAGGAGTCCATTGAGGACAAACATTGTGACACGAGATTTATATATATTAAGATGTCTAAAATATTGAGATCTGTCTACTTCTACCAATCAATTTCCCTATTTTTGTAAACCATGAATGAATGAATGATAAATGATTTCTTTTTATAAGAAATGGGGAGGGCGGGCTGTGTTTGTGTGTGTAGGGGAGGGGTAGTAATAATATTGAACCAGATAAAAAAATATTTAATCTCCAACAAATCAGTACATGGTCTGCTCAGTGGGCTTCCTGCGGTCGAGGCGCGCCCGGCTGAGGTAGGGCGAGGGCTGCTTGAGGTGCACGGTGCGCACGTGCAGCTTGCAGCTGTTGGACTGCGCGAACGCCTTGCCGCATACCTCGCATTTGTACGGCTTGTCGCCGGTGTGGCTCTGGAGGTGGGAAGAATTATTTGCTTTTAAGCAAATAAGCTTTATAATATAAGTAAAAGATGAAACAGGTAACAGGCAGAAAATCGGCGTGAAATTGTGGCATGCTGCTGTTTCGTTCAGTGAGTGGGGGAGCCGGAGGCCCGTTTGCTTTTCCTCAATCCCTTCTCCGTCCTTTTCTTTCCCGTTGTCTATCCTTTCCTTAACCCTTTCCCCTGAAAAGAGGTAGTGCCACTTCTCTGCTCATGTGCCATGGTGATCGCCCACCATCAGGCGAACCGCCTGCTCAGATAGCAAAAAAAAAAAAAAAGCCGGAAAAATACAAAAGCAGTTGTCAAAAGAAGAAAGTCCATTGGCAAGCACTGACGCGAAAGTGTCGATCCAGCGCGCCCTTGCTCTTGAAGGCCTTGCCGCAGGCGCAGCACACGTGCGGGCGGCGCTCCGAGTGCGCGGCGGCGTGCATCAGCAGGTTGGCGCGGTTGTGGAACGCCTTGCCGCACTCGCCGCACTTGAACGCCTTCACCGCCGAGTGCGTCCGCTTGTGGTACACGAGGAACGCGTTGCCCTGCTCGCGTGTATCGAGTTATTGTGTGTAAGTCGCCCGCGTAAGTACATATCCCGTGGGCAGTGGCGTAGCTAGGGGGACAAGGGCCCTGGTGCATAGGGAAAGTATCGGGCCCTCCTCCCCTCTTTCCACCTTCCTCCCCTCTTTCAAAGCTGAGGTTAGAGGGCCCCCTCAGCTCCGGGGCCCTGGTGCACTGCACCACCTGGCCATATGATAGCTACGCCACTGCCCTTGGGAGAAGGAAATCGAGACACATAGTTGCCTATGTGTGTATTCCAGTTGTCCAGCTATCTACGTAGCAAATTTCATTGCAATCGGTTCAGTGGCTTTTGTGATATACACACTTCCTTACAAACTTTCGCATTTATAAAATTAAGTAGGATTAGTAAAGGTTTAACATAGCATTAGAGTCGCCCCTCAGTTGTCCCGTAACTCGCGCCACCGACCCACGTTTTAAACACTATATAATTAGTGTTGTATATTTGTAGCGTAACTTAGTAAAAATATAATTATTTCATTTGGCTGGAAACTTTTATATCTCCCTACAAACCCTACACTAAATTATATACAACTTAAAACGTGGGTATATACACCGAGTATAGCCGTTCGCTCCGGTTTCATCTGTAGTACATATATAGCCTACCTAGACGCTCCTAGACCTACATAGACAGCTGGACAACTCGAATAACACATAGGCAAAAAGATGACTGAGATAAAAATTATGAAACGAATGCGAATTTTTATAAAAGTAATAGCTGCGCCCCGCGGTTTCACCCGCTTAAGTCCGTATCCCGTAGGAATATCGGGAAAAAAAGTTGCCTACATGTTATTCCAGTAGTCCAGCTGTCAATGACCAAATGTCATTGCAATCGGTTCAGTAGTTTTTTTGCGTGAAAGAGCAACAAACACACACCCACACACACACATCCTCACAAACTTTCGCATTTATAATATTAGTAGGAAGTAGGATAGTAAGATAGTAGGAGAGGATATCGGAAGTAGGATGAAATTTATCATTTACCGTAAAGGCCTTGCCGCACACGTCGCAAATGTGCCCCTTCTCTATGGGATACTCCTTGTCGGGGTGGTACTTCCTGAAGTGGGCCCAGTACGCGCGCGCGTTACCTATCTCCTCCGAGCACTGAAACGGATGGATAGGTTTAACTGGAACACTTTATTTTTGATTTTCGGTTTTATAGCAATGAAAAATTTATTGATATTTGAAAAATTTCAAAGAAATGTAAAAAAAATCTATCACGATGCGGGACTCTAATCTGAGACCTACGCCAAAGTGTGGGAAGATTAAAAAATCAAGTCGATTTAATACATAAATTTATCGAGTATATCTGCAACTATAATATAGTCTACTAGCTCCGGCTTCGTCCGTGGTACATATATAGCCAATGTCACTCAGTGAAGTCGCAGCTTTACAATTGTGAAAGAATTTTTGAAATCGGTCCAACAGTTTTTGCGTGAACACGTTACAAACGTACAAAAAAAGTTTTCTCTTTACAATGTTAGTGTAGATATGGTGAAATGTTAGTGTTTAACTTAAATGCTATATCAGTTTAGTACATACATGGGGACAGTTAGTCGGCCAAGTGCGATTGTCCGTTTTCTTCTTGTATGTACGGCTCCATTTGCGCGTGTGTGCGTAACGCACATGCGCACGCAGCTCCTCATCGGTCTTGAACGATTCACCACATTTGCGACAGCCGTTCCTGAGAGATAGGAAAGTTAGATGAGATATTAGATATACCCGCTAATCTCTGTCTATATTAATTAATATTATATAAAACGATAGAATTGTGTCGTTAAAAAGTTATTTTTGTGTCGTTATATGGGGTAATCTCAGGATGTATTGAGCCGATTGCAAAAAAAAACTGTTCACTTCACAAATACTGTTACTAAACATTTATAAGAATAACATCTAACGTACAACGACATGTTGAAGCAAACAATGGATTTGAATTTGAATTTGAAAATTGAAGCCGATATAATTTAAGTTCTTATTTTGTTTAATCTAAATTACTTATTATTTACGCACTCTTTTTCAATCATCCTATATCCTTATGTAACTATATCTTTGTTCTTATCCAAATAATGTTGCCTTCGCTGCCTGTACCTGTACCTAACTTCACACTTAAAGCCTCGCCTATTGCCATAATCGCGAGAAAAAAAAGTAATTAATAAGCGTCGAAAATCTCACTTATTCTCAGCCTCCTGGTTGTGTCTCTTGGCCGTGACCATGTGTCGCTTGAACGCCTCCGCCGAAGAGAACTTGACGTCGCACGCCTCGCAATATGGCGCCTCGTTGGGGTCCGCACCGCTCGCCGCCTCCTATATGAATCACATTCATTCATCATCAGCCCATATATGTTCCTACTGCTGGGAAACGGGCCTCATGAGTCACGCTGGCCAAGTGCGGGTTGGCAGATGTCACACGTCTTCGAACTTTTGATTCTTTTGATTTCTCGCCTGGTCTTGAGCCCCGACTTATCGATTTTAAGTCCGAGGTTCTCACCACTGAGCCACCACTGCTTTTTTCATTAAGTCATCGGGTGTTGTTAAATTTAATTTTTAGTTTTTTTAGCATTGAAATGAGAAATAAGTAATTTTTAATTACTCAAAAATGAGAAATGAGAAAGTAATGTTTAATTTATAATTAATAAATTTTTAAGATAGAAAAAAATTGATCAGGAGGCGGGATTCGAACCTGCGTCTTTTTGCCAAACTATTATGTGGTGGTCGATTGTGATTGAGCCAGCTCGCATCGGGGCAGTACCACACCCCCACAGAAAACCGGCGTGAAATAGTGTCAAGCTATTTTGTTTCATACAGTGAGTGGGAAAGCCGCAGGCCCGTTTCCTTTTCCCCACCCTTCCCAATCCATTCCTTCCTTTCAGTCGTCAATCCATTCATTATTCCCGACTTCCTTTCCTTAAAAGCGGACAGCGCATCCCCAGAGCCACAACCTTTGCTCTGTTCATGGGCGGTGGTCATCGCTTACCATCAGGCGAAGATCAATTGCCCGCTTATTGCATAAAAAAAGAATGGAAAAAATTTGATCAAGAGGCGGGATTAATTAGAAGTGAAGCGTTTAAAAGAGTGAAAAAAAAGTGTTAAAGAGAATACCGGCGGTGACGTCACGACTCACCGTCAGATCCTTGTGCATGATAGTCTTGTGCTGCGAGAGGCCGAGCTGCGACACGAACGAGTAGCCGCAGAAGCCGCAGATGTAGTCCGACGGGTGCTTGATGCGCACGTGCGACAGGTACGACGTCCACTTGCTGTGTGAGTTGTGCGCCCGGCGCCGCGCGGGAGGGGGACAAGAGACGATCCAAGTGAGACGGGGGTCGGGTGCCATGTTGTGACGTCATAGGTGTTCATTCGAACGAAGTAATGACATATCATTCTACCATAGTAGAGCGCAATTTTGTGACGTCATAGGTGTTGATGCAAACGAAGTAATGATATGTTCGAGCGCCATTTGCGAGGTCTATTATCTATATTCAAGGGAACTTATAGTCTATTGTCTAGTGCTCCATTGTATAACGTCAAAGGCGTTGGTTCAAACGTACTAATAGTCAAGGATTTGCATATAAATTTTGTGCGAGTAACAGCCAGAATAAATGGTTGTTGGATATGCGAAAAGGTTTGCTTTCAAATGACATTTTTTTTCTATTATTATTGATACGCCTTGAAAAGCGAGGATAAGGATACGGGTCTTAGCGAAAAAATTTCTTATATGGTCTGTAGCGAAAAAATTTCACTTGCGCGATTCAGAGAAATCTTTCGCTACAGTCGCATATTATATTATCAATCTACAAAACATCAAAACGTACTCACGACAACACTTCCTCGCAATACGGACACTTGTACATGACGCCTTGGTGCCAGAATAGGTGGTGTTTAGCTTGAGTCCTGCCAACAATCACAAACGCTTACTAAACTAAATAGAACAATGTCGGTTTTTTTATGGGAGGGTACACCGGTTCGTAACGTAACGCGTTACGGCACCAGTCTATCTGGATTCCTTTTCTCTCCCGCATACGGTTGGATATATTTAATACAACATCAATGAAACTAAGGAATACGTTTTATTTCATCAAACGTCCTGATATGCGTAGCAAGGATGAATGGAAGACTGACCGCTTATTTTAAGATCTTTAATAAATTATAAAAAAAAATAATATATTTTATTTTTATTTTACACTTTTATTTCAGATTTATTACACTATTTAAATTGAAATCGAAATAATAACAAAAGGTTTTTAAAAATAATGTTTTTTTATTGAAAACCAAGTAAATATCATGAATGTTTTCTTTAACCGTTAGTAACGGTCGAACCCAGCTTAGCCCGTGGTACATATATAGCATTTGGGGATCACGCAGTTATACAAAGGTGAAATAATTTTTTGAATCGGTTCAGTTATTCCTATTATTAAACGCGGTCAAACAAACATACTTTTCATTATGTTATTTATATATGACTATAGTATAGTAGTTCACTATAGTAAAAAATTAGAAAATTATTATATATTTACTAGCTTCCCGTCCGCGGCTTCGCCCGCCTCCCTATTGTTCTTACCATTAAAACCTTCCCTGTACTATTCAGAATGCGCCAAAACCATGACTATAAAAATCGGACCATCCATTCTCGAGCTTTAATGAGACTAACGAAAAGCAATTGATTTTTAAATGTCGATATATAAAGGCAACTTTACTTACGTGTGTCTAGAGACATACGGACAGTAATTGCATATAAACTTCTTCGCGTGTCCGATCACGTGCTTGTTAAGAACTCTTGCCGTTTTAAATCGCAGCTTGCATATATTACATTCTATGCTACCGGATACCTGGAAAGAGATAGGATTTCTATGTGTATTATTGAATGAATAGAATAAATTATGACGAATGCAGCGGTTTTGGTGGTTACAAGGTAATAATATAATCTTAATATATAAAAATCCAGTGTTATGATGTATGTTCCCAATGAACTCTTCACCAACTCAACCGATTTTGCTGAAATTTGGCATTTTGTGTGTAATTTGGTCCAACTTAAGATATTGGATAGTTTTTATTTTGATTAATTATCCCAATAATGTATAATCTTAATATTTAATAATTACTCAACGCGTGGCCGGGTATGCTAGTATAATATAATAATATCGGTTATTGGACACAAGCTTTTTCCTGCGGCTTCGCACGCGTTGTATTTGGAGTAGTTTAATAGATGTTATACACATAAACCTTCCTCTCTAACCACACTATCTATTAAAAATCCATCAGTATCCGTTGCGTAGTTTTTAAGATTTAAGCATACATAGGGGCACAGGGACAGAGATAGCGACTTTGCTTTATACTATGTAGTGATAGACAAATATAACAACTGTCCAGTACATTGGTCCCCAATCTAGCAGTCTGTATTTGGGAACCACCTTCCTCTTGGATAAAAATATATTTTACTTGACGCTCGTCCCGGCTTCACTTGGATATCTAAATTCCTGTTTTATTCAAAGGTAGCATTTTATCAGGATATATATCCCAAATTACTTCATACCCACCCTGTCTGTATAATAATAATCCGTTCAATAGTTTCAGCGTGATTGACGGTCAAGCATCTAAACAAACTAACTTTCACATTTATAATATTAGTGTGATTGTGTGATTAGTGTGATTTGGTACGGTTACGGTTAGATTAGGTACTAAAGCTTTATTTTGTACACTGTTATCCTTAGATTCTGTAGATATCCTTATTTACAAAGAGGTCCCTGGTCCACGGACGTCCCTGGTGGGAGGAGCTACATTTTAAAATAGAACTAACAGACAATGATTTCCCATAAAACACAAAAAGAATCAAAAATTCAGTTGAATTGAGAACCTCCCTTGTTTTAGAGAACGTCGATTAACGAATGGAAATGATTTATAGTTTCGAATCTATTAATATACATACAAACATACAGGTGAAGCTATTAGCAGCGTGTTAAAAATAAAAAATACCTTATCATGTCTCTGTAAGTGATGTTGCCAGGTCTGTGTGTCCAGAAAGCCCTTAAAACAGAGCTCGCACTTGAAGGCAGCGTTTTTATAATTATCAGTCTCTTGTCGTTTCCGGATTTCTTCCAATTGTTCTTCCTCCTGATGTTTATTACAAATTGAGAAGAAACATACACAAGAAATATCAATAATTATGTTTTTCAATAACTATTTTTAACAAAAAGAAAACAACCTTCAAAATTGCCCGAACCAAACTTCAAATAAAAAATAAATAAAAATCGGTTCACCAAAGTGAAAGTTCTGAAGGCAACAAACCAATTACAACAATACAGTCAATTTTGGAACGGCTTCTTTACAACCGACTTAAAAAAAAAAGAAAAATAAAAATTGAAATAAATTAATAAACGAACAAGAAGATTTAGAAATTAAGAACTTTTTAACGGATTTTAAACGCGTTATTATATAGGAGACTGAGTCTCCCCGTGACCACGCTCGGTGTAAAGTGTTCGAAACGTCGGGTTAATAATACTAGCTGTGACCCGCGGTTGAAACCGCGTAAGTCCGTATCCCGTAGGAATATCGGTATAAAAAGTGCCTATGTGTTATTTCAGTTGTCCAGCCATCTACGAAGCAAAATAGTATTATTATTCACCAATAGATGTCAGGAAAAAAAAAACACGAATAAAACACGAATATGACATTTTCTAAAAAAGATTCCTAGCTAGATCGATTTATCGCCCCCGAAACTGGAAATGTACTAAATTTCATGAAAATCGTTGGAGCTCTAGAATTGCTCGTTTAAAGATATAAGATAATGAATAAATCGCGTTTAAAATCCGTTAAAAAGTTTTTAATTTCTAAATGTATAATACTCTCACAAGAAAAAGAAGATATTACCGTCAAATTGACAACCGTGACATACGTCTCTAAATCCATATCATCAATGGACCCTTTCCGCAGGATGACCGCTTTCAGTGTGTCCGAGCGCTGTCGCACCGCCTTCGGTTGCGATACTTTTTTGGATTTCTTCGTTTTCGAAGCTTTTGATGGTTTCTGAAAACGTTTTGGTGGTATGTGGGCATCAGTGGGATATGTGACAGTATTTGTTATAAATATCAGTTAAATAAAACAAAAAAAACACGCTTTTTACAGAAAACTGAACTAAAATAATTTTATCAAATTGGTGTATTCTCATCGGTTCTCGATAAATCTACAAAGTGTAAATGAAATCTGGGCATTGAAACTGAATCAAAATTGCGTCCAAAGGAGGCCGTAACAAACATACAAACATACATCTGAAACTAAAAAGCCTGTAAAAAGTCAAATCTACTTATGTTATGGCAACCCATATGGGTTTTTATTTATACTTGGCTAAGAAGGTAAATCCTTTTTCTAATAAAAGCATCATTATGGGTGACATATTTAGATTTCATCCCAGTGGCTGTAAAAGATACTTTCTATTGAAATTTAATATGTTTGTTATATAACACTAGCTATAGGTCTGCCCCGGCTTTGCCCGTGGTACATACATAGCCTATAGCCTTCCTCAATAAATAGGCTATCTAACACTGAAATAATTTTTCAGGTCAGAAGAGTAGTTCCTGAGATTAGTGCGTTCAAACAAAAAAACTCTTCAGCTTTATAATAATGGTATAGATTTCACAGTAACTTACCTCCTCAACTTCCTCGGTTTTTACTTCTCCCTCCACATTCATCTCCATCACATCCAAATTCCCCTCCATTTTTCTACTCTTATGAATAGATAAGGGTTCATCATCACTCGGCCAATCATTGTCATGGTTTGTTTCTAACGTAAAATCATAATCAAGTATTTCATCTGGCTCCTGTTTGATTGTCTCATTAGCATCTTCCTCCTTTATCATTTTAATGTCTTCTGGATAGTGTATACTTAAATTTGAGCTTAGGAGGTAGGAATTTTTGTCCACCTCTCTAATGTCTTCTTCAATAATCTGAAACGAAAATATTGTTAAGAATGTGCTCATCTATCTAATCCTAATCCTACTAATATTATTAATGCGAAAGTTTGTAAGGATGTGTGCGCGTTGGATGCTCTTTCACGCAAAAACTACTGAACCGATTGCAATGAAATTTGGTACGTAGATAGCTGGACAACTGGAATAACATATAGGCAACATTTTATCCCAATATTCCTACGGGATACGGACTTACGCAGGTAAAACCGCGAGGCGCAGCTAGTTATATTATGAAGAAAGATTCACCATATTCATATTGAACGTCTTTTTGATATTGTTGCATTGTTATTATAAGTACGAACTTAAAGGTAATTAAATATAGTATAAGATAGAAAGAGACAGCAACTAAATCAAATTGCAACAATTGCCTTACTCTGTCCTCAACAATTTGTTCATGCTAATGCAATATCCTCTTTTTATAACATTTATAATTAATTAACACATGGAGGACATAAAGCAAAATTTCATTAAGAAACTTCAGTCTGTGGTTTTGCTCATATGGCAACAAAATGAGAAGATTTTTACTTTACTAAGACTATTAATACAAGTTTGTATGACTGTAATCAATTATGTCAAAATTACTGAAAGGATTTTGATAAAACTGAGAGACAATGTAGAAGTTAAACCTACTTCCAATATTCTTTCAACAGCAGAAGGCTACATTCTCACCCCGTGACAAAAGTTATAATTTATTAAAAATATCAAATCCCAGATTCTTGTGTAAAACAGTAGCTGTTTCTCTTTGAATACACCAGTAAATAAACCTCAATAAAACAAAATTTAACAAATATTCCTCCATAAAGCAGTGGAGAAACAATATATAATTAGTTTAGGTTATGTCAAACACAAAAAACAAATAAACAAAAAGTATTTTCTCGTATATTATTTGCTAAAATATCGTACCTTGCCATGGCGCTGAAAGATACCCTGCAATATAGCCTGACCCCTTAAGCTTCTCTGTCTAAATAAGTAGAACTTGTGTAACATTGCTTTACACACATAGCATACAAACATAGGAAGCTCCAAGTGTTTAAGAGGCTGTAATATAAAATAAATTTTACGATAGAAATCGAAACGATTACTGTTTTAGTAAATATGCATACGTCCGCGATAAGTTTGTGAATTTGTATCGCAAACTTTTTACCAAAAGATACATAATAAGGATTTATATTTAATTTTAATTGTATTAAAATAAAATAATATTTTTCGTAACTTACATCTATTCCTGTTAATAATTCATAATATCGTTCCAGTGAACCAGAGTGTAAATTATAAAGGGTTCCATCCATTTCTAAGCATATTATACAAGCTCGAACGTTTTCCTTGTCCATATTGAAAGTATAGAATATAACTTATTTATTTATTTACTCTTCATTGAACTTTTTGTGTTCATAGATTGGCGGCATAAACACTATAATAGACTTAATAAAACCTTAGATCTGCATAGGCGCAAGTCGATCTAAGAAACCATTTAATACCATCAATCGAACCGACGAAAATCAAAGTGTAAATGTGAAACAATAAACTTAGCGACGGTTTTCATTTTTTCATCTACAATTGCAGAAATACAAATCGAATTTATAAAAATAAGAGTAATGAGAACGTCTACTTATGCAAAAGACTATGCTGAAGACGCCATATGGGCATAGAGATTAGAGTTTTGATTAGCCATAGTACTATAGTGCTCTGTGGTTTTGATTGTGTACTCGCCTGTTGCCACGAAAGAAGTCCACGGCGAAAGTATGAACTATATTGACCGGTATTGTGAAAAGGTTTATTTCTTATATAATGAAAGAATATAAATCAGGCCATTATAATGAAACTAACAATTATTTAACAAAAAAATAATCGACTTCAAACAACTCAAAAGTGAAAAATAAATAAGTATAATAACTATGAGCGCTATATACACATCTATTTGAAGTCGCTGCTAACCAAGCCAAGCACGCAGTAGATAGGTATGTAGTAAGTTACTACTTGTGATAATATGTAGTAAGGAGATAGTACTTATTATCAACTACTTAACATTACTTTGCTAGCACCGACTTCAAATAGATGAATGAGTAGTTTACTTATAGCGATTGTATAAATTTATTTTGCGATTTTGAGTGGTTTGAAGATGGTTAAATTTTTGTTAAAAAAAATCATTATTATATAGTATAAATATTCATTATTAATACTATTGGCATGTAGTAAGCTCTCTGCGTAAGTTTAGTTTTTCATTAATCTGTTTTTGCCTCACTTTAGAAATCGTCATAAATTTTCTTCTACTTTTTCAAATATTTTCTTATTATTTACTAGAAAATAACAAGAAAGTAAATATTGATAATATGATATAAGTTGCATAATATAATAAATATAAATACATTTTCTTATTTATGAAGTATCATCGGTCCGGTAGTTTTTGAGATAAGCGCATTATAAACAAATTTTTCAGCTTTATAATTTTAGTTATCAAGTATTTATTTTCTGTTTTTTACTGCAGTGTATAAAATGGCGGTATTACATAAAAACATGCTATATAACCATGAAGTTCCATTAAGTGCAATGGTTAGTGAGCGGACCATTACAATTTACATGTATGTGATTAATAGTACGATCTCTGCTATCGAAAAATGGCAAATGGAATTTCTGACCTATATAGTAGGGATCAAACCCACATTCACAAATGCAATGTTCCGTTGTTATGTTAATTTTGTTATTGACCGCCATCCGCCTCCCGTGTATTATGGTTAAGGCTAGAACGTAGAACCGAATGGACTATTCATAGTGGGGATAAAAAAAGAAAAATGTTTATTATAGTATTTTCTTGTGTTTGATTTTACGCGAGTATTATACATTTAGAAGTTAAAAACTTTTTAACGGATTTATTCATTATATTCCAGTCTCCCCGTGACCACGATCGCTGTAAAGTGTACAAAACGTCGGGTTAATAATATAATGAATAAATCGCGTTTAAAATCCGTTAAAAAGTTTTTAATTTCTAAATGTTTATTATTTACGTCGAAGTTACGACGAAGTTTCGTTTATTGAAACAGATGTATAAATGTATCTTCCCCATACAATAAGTTAACAATCATCCAGTAAGACGCTTTTGTAGTCTAATGTCGAATGATCCCACAGCACATGCAGATACTTTTGCTTTGAGTAGCAAATGCAAGAATTGTCAAAAAAGAGTTTTTTCTTTATTTATTTAATCATCTAAGCATTCAGCTAAGCATTTGACCTTCGATTCGCTTTATGGAGATAAAATAGCATGGTCTAGGATGGAGCTTATCTAATAAAAGCATATTGGCTTTACTTTTATAAATTCAGATTACAGTTTCCGGGAAAACAGAAGGTCCAACCAGTCCATACTCTTGCACATGAGGATGCAAATCGCTTAGCGCGTAAAGTCAATGTAACAAAAGGGTGAAGAGCAGCCCTGCGCCGAGCTGCCCGATGATGAAATGGAGAAGCTAAGTTTAAATAATTTAAACAATTTATTTAATTACAGCCTGGGTGTGTGGTTAGGTACATATACTTGGAACTCCTCTGACAAGTTTAAAAAGTTGTTGAATACTTCCGCACATTCGCAAAAAGATATCCCGAACGAGCTTTATTTCCAATAAACCCAATTTCTTGATTTTCGATCGAGTCCAAAGCACTTAATTGGTATTTTGCAGTTGAGCCCGAAGCGACGACAAATATAAAAGCAGTACCTACTGCATACCTGACCGTAGCTTTGACAAGATTTCAAAAGATATTTCGATGTGAAGAACTTTCCCACTTTAGAGAATAATCCCAGCAAATTTGCAGCAACTTTCACTTAGGTTTCAAGGGTCTTAAAGTACAGGTTCAGCGAAAGGTTCAGGTTTGACCAAGAAACTGTAATCGCGTTTGGCTGTAAAAAGGCATGTTTGTGTTTTAGCATAGTTGAACATGTGAATGCTTTTAAAGTAATATTCAACTACTTAACCACAGCCTCTCTTTGCCACCAACACAAAATATATAATACTACGGTGCATACCTGTGCTTTAGATATGTGCCTAGCAGTACTGTCATCCGCATACCCGTGCAATAATTTATTAACAACTACATACGTTAGTACACAATTGCACGAATTATATATATAAGTGGATGTTGCACGGCAAAATATTTACGGAATATATTTTATAGTTTTTTTTTTGTTTCTACCATTTTTATACTCTTGTGAATACTCTTGTTGTGTTGAAATTCTATTCCATTTTTTATTTTATTTCAAGAAACAATCTGGAATTTAATAAATTAAAAAGTTGACCTGTAATATCGATAAACTAAACAGTGCCATCAGCCATGACAAGGATTTAAATCAGTTGTTCTGCCATAAGCTTCCACTGCTGAACTTCTGTACCTTACTACTAGATCCGAAATTTATTTGGCTATACATGGCAACCCGTTGACCTTGAATGAACCCAAAAATCGTATTGTTTTTCTGATTGATAACATTTAATAATATCATTCCAACTAGAAAGAAGAGCTTTCTCATTCTAGAAGTTTGTTATTTGCTCGTACATAAAGGCTTTGTCAAATAGAACGCATTCGTAGCGCGCGACAATGCGCTAGCCTTTCGTCGTGCTTTGACGCCGGAATGTGGATTGTTATATTACTACCGACTACGCGATACATAGCGAAAACGGTCAATCTGAGCGCCAGGTGCCCGAGCTAGCAGCAATCTTCTGTTGCGGCTAGTATAGCCGTATGATGATAGTTAGTTTTATCAGCGTCCCACTAAATTGCTGTATAATGACTAAAAATTGCTAGAATTTGTTAGAAAACGTTGATGCATGTTACAAAGCATGATGTTCTCTGAGTTCCTTCCCCCTTTTTATTGATGTCGTACATCCACGCCCTTTTTTCTGTGAACATAATAAAGTATAATTGAGATATCAAATGATAATCTCGATAAAAAACAAACTTACATTCATACTAGTTTGGACTACCGACTACGCTTTAGTGGATATCACGTTACGTAGCGAGGCTCTAGTAAATCTATATGACATGAGCAGAGAGCGATATTTAACGACGTCGCTACTCAGCGTTAAGTATGCTTTCTGTCTGACAAAGTCATAAATGTAGTATTGTTTTTAAAGTTATTTGGGCCTGTAAGATGCGATGATAATTCGGATGACCTTGAAACTACATACAACCTTCGATGTCACTATTTTAATAGAAAATAATTGTTTAAATGGTTCTGACGTCGTTGGTCCAACCACTATTCTTTCTCATACTATAAACTCATGCTACTAATATTATAAACGCAAAGTTTGAAAGCATGGATCAATATCATAGATTATACACTTATATTCTAGATCAATATATGGATGTGAGCTGCTCTCTAACGAGAGATATATTATGGTTTGGATTAGCACATACAGGTAGGCCCCTCTTTTCCGAGAGACGCCACGGGTTACAGTTAGTATTTCATACATATGAAATACTACTGGATACATATCCAAGTCATTATTTTGGATTCTGTTAGTATCGACATTAGGTCTGCTTATATATGTTTTTGTAACAAAAAACTAAAACACCCCCAAATAACCCATAACTAGACCAAACTTGGAACATTTGGGTGGCACCAGGTTTCAATTTAAAAAAAGAATCATAAAAATCCGTTCTCGCAGTAAAAAGTTATTAGGTAACAAACACAAATTCAGTCGAATTGATAGCCTCCTATGCTTCTAATTTTAAACAAAATATTAATAGATAGAGGTTAGATAAGGGTTTCTATATATTTTTCTTTTATAATGATGACTTCCATAAATTATTAACCGACTCCATACTGTGTGCCAGTGTGTTAAAGAAATGATTATTGCTACTGGTTCGTAATTTGTAAATATAATGTTAACAAAATCTGAATCATACCTGATTTAAAAACCCTCAAAATTTTGTAATGAAAAAAGTCAGGAATAAGATAAGAATGTACTAATTATTTTAATACTACACGTAATCAGAAAACATGAATTTAACAAAAAGTGTAGCGAAAACAAATACATTTTCAGAAGTAAATTCAGCAAACATTCGTTACTTCTAACCGGATTTGGAAAAAATAAATAATATAGCATTATTAATCAATAACGGCTGACTCGGCAACAACAGGATAGATGACCCTAAAAGTCTTGAAAAATAAAGTATTTATCATATTTTGCACATACAACAAATAGTAGATCAATACCAAGTCGAGCGGGAGTTGCAATATTTGTTAATACCTAACTGCGTTACAAAATTTGGACACACATTTGAAGACCCTTTATTAAATAGCTAACAATTTTGCCATTGTAAGCCATTTAACATAAATAAGAATATGGAAACGACAATTATTTATGATAAACGATTAAGTTTTACTTTAAAATTTAAGACTAAAAATACAATTTTATTAATTTAGAACAACCGCTATACAGTACCTACTTTACCATAAAGTAGGTTAGATGTGCTTACGTAAGTTTGTAATTGCATTATATACCTACCTACGTTCTCTTTACGTCCATAGTAAAATACCTAAACATTTGACATGTACTTTTTACGTATCTCCATCTCGCTTACTCATGCAGGGGATTATTGTACAAGGAATGCGCGCGTCGGATAGTCTCGCTATACTCAGCATTAAGGCGCAAATTATTCTTATTAAATTAAAAACATCAATCTTATTGCGATGGTCATAAGGTCGAATTTAGAAATTTTATTAGTATCTAGCCTCCTTATTTGATAAGAAACGACGACACGAGACTATCCATAGTGACTACCTACTTTGTAAGAGTACATTCATAAATCTTATTTTTAATGAAGTTAAAAGATTCGTTTTAGACAAAATGGAAATTATTTTTATGAAATATATTAAGTAATATCGTAACTCGTACTTTTTAAGAATTTTTTGGCGCTTTGTGTTATCCATTAATATATAAATAGCTCGAAAACTAAAAATGAAAAGTCCTTGAGAACTAGTCTCGTGAGGAGTGCGGTTACGTCACAGACGGGAATTTTTGTAGGTATGTATACGCAAGCTATGGCTCGATTGGCCAACAAAGCCTTGTCGGCGGCCATTTTGTTCGATGCTGAGTCACCAAAAGGTGAAAAATGTACACGATTTGATGCGTACTCCCCACGAGACTATACAACGGTATTGGGCATTTCCCTCGTGAACACAAAATTTGGGTTTCATGTTCCCTCGTCCGCAGCGTGGAAACAAAAATATTTTTTTTGAGTGGACAACAATTATTTTCGAAATAAACGTAATTCTATTAAACTACTACGTTAGTGAAAAATTGAATTTTCTAAAAGTTTTTCGAGTTAAGACGGAAGTTTATGTTGTGGAGTCAGTTGTTTGAAACTCATGGATGAACACACTCGGTTGTAATCAATTATCGGCCGCGTTGTACTTTCGAGAATCAAAATTAAATAAGAACTAAATAGTATCAAAGTTTCTACGTGTGTGAATAGTGAAAAAGTGTTTATGCTGTCAAATAACAGTGATAACTCAGTGTTTATTCTAAGAAGCCGTAGTTGTCATGGGAGTTGACTGCATATATCAGCCCTAAGTGTCAGGATGTAGCTTGTGCTATGCTAATAAAAGGTAAATAACACACAGACTTTGATTTTAGTGCATTTATCTTGTGTTTGTCAAGATGACAGAAACTGTACCAGCAGTAAAGATCAAAACCGAGCGGCCCGATGAAGCTGAAATCAGGGAACTGGCCGCGAAGATGGTGGAGGCCAATAAGGCGAAGGCATTGGCAGCTTCAGTTGCAGCCGCACGGCCGCCTCCTGGCGCCCGGCTCGGCGGTGCAGCTCCCGCCGTTGGCGGTCAAATGGGCATTCTAAACTTCCTAACACGCAACCAGAAACCTGGAACCCCGTCTGCAACTGAGCAGCGGCCGGTTAGCGATGATAAAAAGACGCCGGCGCCAGACGAGGCGAGCTGGAAGGGTCACTTCGGCTGGGATATGCTTGGCAAGTGTCACATACCCTACATCTACCGGTCCGGAGAGAAGTACGTTGCCGTACGTATGGTGGAGATCAAACTTCTTAACAAGTACCTGAACTACCTGCATGCAGATATCTACTCGTGTACCTGCATACGAAGTTATTACATCACAGAGATAGAGGCATTGCTGTTGAACGAAATTAACAATCGGCATTGTGACAGTCAGTTTGGACGGGAACCGTTCACTCAAAAGGACTTGGTTGTGAGGCTCTCTGACGCTGATGAGTTCTATAACTTCCTAGATGTGTGTTACAATAAGTTGTTACGTGGTACAACAAATAATAAAGACAAATGTGGTTTTATCAGGATAAATAAAGAATCAGTAGTTCCATATACAGTGCGAGACAATCAAAAATTTGTGCCGCTGTTCTATTTTGAAGGTGAAACGGACAATTTGAAGTTGAAAGCCGATCAGCTCAAGGGCTGGGACTTGTCATATCTTAAATTCTGTTGTAAAGTGCAAGGCATTAGGAATGAACTGTTTGCAAGTGAAACTTGCTCGGTGATTAGTTTAACAGACATTAAAAGTTATTTCCCGCCTGGAACGGAGTTTGAGGAGTATTGGCCAAACAAAGTAGTTGATTCACAGCTGCTAATCTCTGCTAAAGGTAAGAATAGTTCTGCATATATTCTTATCTTACTTTTTTTATGGATTTTAAGCCAGAGGATTCATCACTTTCCTGTCTGTCTGCTTTGTTTACAATGATATCCACATACAAATTTGTATTTAATCTTTCATCATTGTCTTAGAAATCAATAATTTCTAAAATTTTTAATTACTGCTTAAAAGCTATAGAAAGATTTTTTTAATTGGTCCAGTAGTTCCTGAGATTTGCATATTCAACCAAGCAAACTTTTCAGTGTTTTATTATAAGTATTGATTCTAATAACTTGGTATTCTGTTGTTATAACTACAAGGAGTTGTTGATGTGCATAATATATTATTTATAAATATTTAATGGCCAAAATGGCCTAATTTTTAGATTTACCAAATACTATTAATAATTTTTTTATATTTACCTCAATGATCCTATGACTTAAAAGCAGATTTATCTTTATAATTGAATATAATAAAGATTTAAAGAATAACTAGTAAAAATAATTTTTCATTAAATAAATATTAATACTTGCATAGACCCCTGGCTGTAGTATGGTAATATATGTTCTAAGAATTTAGAATGGATGTTTTGAGTCAACCTTTTTTGGCATAGTTCTAAACTCATTAAGGCAGAGTCCCATATTAATTATTATAGAATACTAGCTGTAATCTACTGCATAATGCCTGGTACCTAGGAAAAAAAAAGTTGTGTGTTAATCCAGTCTATAATCTACCTCTGTGCCAAATTTCATATACACATAAGCTGTTGTATTTATATGAAAGAGTAGCAAACATCCATAGATGCATCTATATTTAGAAACTGTCAAATTTATAATATAAGTAGTAGGTACTATATTGTTTTAATCTAATTGATAATCGGTTATTATATTCCATAGGAGCAAAGTATAGGTTATGAGTACAATATCTCATTATCATTTATCCAAGAACGTTAATAAGACACACAACAAAAAGTAATATAAATGCCTATATTTTTTATATTGCCTTTTTTGTCATATTAATTCAAAATTAATACTTTTGCTAGCTGCCAATGATTCATCTAAGTCATACCTACTACAAACTGTTGCCCAATGTTATTTTATATGTTTATAAAAATATCTTGTTTTAATAAGTATTATTAAAATTAGTTTCAATATCTTTTGTTCAATACCATTTTAATACCAAAAACATGTTTTATAAATATATATTTCTTCAACAAATATAAATAAAACATGTTTTTTTTAATATACTTTATATTAATAAACTATAAAGGTACTTTAGCTGTTGATAAGTCTTCTATAAATAGCCTGTATAATGTTGTAGGTACTGGAACTACTTTTTTTTTTCAATTTATAATTGTAATTTGTGTCATGATGTTTAAATTAATGCACACTATTACACTATAGTCACATATTTTTATATACTCTATTTATTTTTTTCATATTGTAATCCTAACTTTCCAAAAGGTAGCTAAAGAATACATTCCAAAAACACAACCAAACCAAAGCTATCTTTAATAATTATATATCTTGCACCTGTTATTTATAGTATAGATCTCTGTGTAAAGTGGTTTTAAAGTTGTTTGCAACTGAGGTTGGACCTTCAAGTGAGCCTTGACATGATAAAAAATAATTTGCATTACATTGTCTACAATATAGAAAAGATTTCCTTTTAACTTGTAACTGTGTCAACAAGATTTTTCTTATCTGCAGTTTGCTTAATTTTCATTGGTCCATTAATTTCTCTTATATCTGTTTATATCCATATGCTTGTTTTTTTTTGGTAATTTCTTAAATAATATATAATAATTTTATAGTATATTAATTAAGAAATATCTTGTTTGTGGTCCCTGTAATAATGTCAAGGCTTTATCATATTAAGTGACTTTTGCATTATAGATATGTTCAAAGTGACCTTAAGGCGCGCTGCCGAAAGTCGTACGTTTTACAGCTTCGTCGATTAACCATCTAATTGCTTGTAATGTGACAATTGGCTTAATTGTGAACACAAATTAACATTGGTCTTGGCTAGGCTCAGTTGTGTGTTTTCGTTATTGGTTGTCCATTATCCCCAATATTCCCCACCATTTATTCCACCCCAATACAAACGATAGCTCAAAAGTTATTGTTTGTGTCACAATAATAACTCTATGTTTATCTTTAGAGTCTAATCTATAGATAAGATTCTTAAATTAATCCAAATATGTTTAGGGATTAAGGATTAGAGTTACACAAACACTAGAGCAAAGAACATGTTATGTACTGTTTCGTTTATGTCATGCATATACAGCGTATTTGTAAGGAAAAATAAAATATAATAGTTTAAAAAAACTATAAAACACGCTTTAACAAAAATCATATTTTGCAAATTGAAAACTGGAATAATTTTATCAAATTAGTGTATTGTCATCGGTCCTCAATAAATCTACAAAGTTTGAACGAAATCTGGCCGTTTAAAGTGGGTCAAAATCGCGCCCAAAGAAGTCAGTTACAAACAAACAAACAAACATACAAACAAACAAACAAACAAACATACAGGTGAAGCTAATAAAAAGCGTGTAAAAAATCTGATCACCTGTGTATGCCTCGCCCTTCAAATGGATCTTAGGTAATTGTAAATTGTAGATATTAATTGCAAAGGCCAGCCCTGAAAATTATGTCTCCCACTACTCTCACAAGTTTTACATTTCATTACAAATTAAATAGTCAATTAATATTTTTGGATATTTCAACAACGCCGTTAGTGCCGTGTATGCGTTATGCAAAGTAAACAACTGATAAACATACTTTTTCAATACCTATCATTCACCCAATATGTAAACAAGTGAACACTAGAAAATACTATTCATTGTATAGTATTTTTCCAGTCCATAAATCGGAATATCGTAAAGAAAAAAAGGGAATACATGCGGCTTCTCTCTTTATTATATGGCATGCTCATTGCGACTTAAGTAAATGTTATAAGTCTGGTGCGTGCTTGACCCAATTTGCGCTGTGGTGATACCCGAAGCCGAAGGCGTCTAGATTCAATTCATTGAATTTGTATCAAAGAGGTTTACGCACGCAGCGGTCAAACGGCGGATTTGATGTTATCTTTTTTTTTTCTTCTTTTACGGTGTCATTTAAGCGGGTACAGTTTCATTGCGGGATCTCTTATCAGATTCGGCGCTAATACCTTGTTTCAGACTGCGGATTTGTTTCATTTCTGGGTATTTTACTTTTGTGCGTATCGTGTACACGTTATTGTTTCTTGTAATCGTAATTGACGTAAGTCAATACGTCAGCGTTGAATGATAATTTTTGCTGGCAACCCTTATTTCACAATATTTTGACGAACGTCTTGATTTTTTTTTGTCGTAAACAAGCTTTATGTTATTTTTGTCAATTGAAAAAATCGTCTTATTAATGAAGTACCAATCAATGAGTTTAACCATTATGGATCCGTAAAGTACCTACATAAAAAATTAAAAAAGTATGTATGAAAGTGGTTGTAATTAAATCAATTGAGATGTCATCTCAAAAGGAATAACCATTGAAGGTATGATTTGTGTACATATTACAAATGAAAATTTTTAAAACGATCTACTTACGAATCTATAGTTTCATTAGACGTCTCTGACCACAGCAGATAGTGTTGACATAAAAAAAAAGGATGAGAAATGTATAAATCAAAAGAAGGTGGTTCTATTTATAATACCTACTGGATTTTTAGGACTGCTTTTTTTTATAATTAGTGTTTTACTATAACTATATACTTTACTTACTATAAATATACTACTCGTCATCCGCGTATTGTATATTTCTGATTGCCCAAAAATGTCCCTGCATACATTTTTTTTATGTCATAATTTATTGATGTTTTCTGAATAGCTAATCAAGATAACATTTAAATGTACGCCTTTAATCAAGAAGATAGAGAAGATTTTGTTCGTTTCTTTGTTTGAACGCACTAATCTCAGGAACTACTGGTCCGATTATTAAAATTCTTTCAGTGTTATATAGCCCATTTATTTAGGAAGGCTATAGGCTACATATGTACCACGGGCGAAGCCGGGGCGGACCTAAATTTATTTACATGTGCCCTGAACAACTAGACTCCCAGTCGCCCGAAGGTCGATTAAATAAAGGTCCGAACGGCGTTGAAAATGCATCGAAATTAACACTTTATTTCGTTGCAGTAATGTTGTTAATAAGTTGTCAGTGTCGCTCATTAGAAAAAATTGCCTAATACAAGCGCAGGCAGAGTTTTAAACTACTTCGAATTTAACGAGTGCGAAGCCGCGGACAAAAGCTAGTTAATAATGTAAGTTAAGAAATGTTGTATTTATGGATGACTAGCTGCGCCCGAAGTCTGTATCCCGTAGGATATCGGGATAAAAAGTTGCCTTTGTGTCATTCCAGGTGTCCAGCTATATACGTATCAATTTCATTTCAATCGGTTCAGTAGTTTCTGCGTGAAATAGTAACAAACATACACATACATTCATCTTCGCAAACTTTCGCATTCATGATATTAGTAGAATTCTAGCAAAATAGAATAAGCCGTTATTGATATGCAAAAAAGGTTGTCCCAGTAAGTCGTATTTTTGTAAATATGTCATGTGACTCGTGTCACTTAGAGGTCATTGACGTTCCTATTCTTAGTTGGATCGCTAAATATGTATGTTTGTATGTCTCCGATAAATTGTGAACAGCGATATATTGCAATCTCAGTCATTTTGGGAAAAATAAATTCTCGTTGTAGTAACATTACTCATTTATTCGCTCTTTCGACATTGTTAGCAGGAATAAAATAATATTCTTTAAAAACCTTACGATACAAATTAGAGTAAGATTGTTTTCTGCTTACAACAAAACGTTTCTGTAATAATTACGACTGTTTTGTAAAAGGTTCCTAGGTAAGGCCTCTGCAATGTATTCGCACTATAGTCCAACGAAAAATAATACGTGGAATTGCAAGCGAATGTTACGTATCACGATTTCTCGACAGTTTGCAATCTCGCGAGTGTAGATTGTACGTATTCTAACGGTTTTTTCACTCTTACGGCGACGTGTTCTACACATCCTATTCACATGTCGAAATAGGTGAAGTTATATCGATAAATTTTTTACTTAGGGCTAGTTTTGACGATAATTTTTGTTTCGAAGATAAATTTGAAGTTTACAGTGCATGTATACGATACATACGATAGCAAAGAGTGGAGTAATCTCTTTGGCTGTTCTCAAAAGTGATTTGCCCAATGATCTTAGCAATAGAAGGAAAATGATAACCTTATAAAGCTTACACGTGGATGCATGAAGGTCACGCATCTTGTGTCCAAACTATAATTTATTTCTTTCACGGCATATAACAGTTCCATGTTTTTTTTTATTAACACTGATAGTCGTAATGAAAATATATATAATGTCAAATGACGATTTCCTCACGATGTTATCCTTCACCGTTTCGAGCAGTGGTGATGTTATTCGCATGTGCAGATCAATTGAAAAATCGGTTTATTTCCTGCACGCTCTCCTGGTCTCGAACCCCGAGTTATCGATTTTGTAGTCCGAGGTCCTCACCACTGAGCCACCACTGCTTTTATATATTGGTTGCTTTTTAAATATTAACATTATATAGAAATTATTCCGTGTACTAGGTATATTGTATGCCCTACATTTATGGAATGTATGAACTATAAACCATAATCAAGGAACACGACTCACGACATCCAGTGGTTTACTTAGCCATTCACTGTCGTTAATATACTTACTAAAAAATTGAATTGCATGAAAAAAAATCTTCTTTCGCTTTGCCAATGAGTTTGCTTCTCTGTAGAATGCCGCAGAGTCGACATTCTAAACGACATTCTGGGTGGTAGTGTACCTAATGATAATTACAATGTCGATACATTAGTAGAATCCGCAAGTTTTTATAAGGTCAGATAAGTTTGAATTAGACACAGTTAGGTTTACATTAACCTTGTTATAGCAAGTTAGTTTATTAACACGCTTTTTAACACGCTTTTATTAGCTTCACTTGTATGTTTGTATGTATGTATGTATGTAACTCACACCCGTT
>NC_052105.1:6962757-6972188 GCF_012273895.1 Zerene cesonia | reverse complement strand
ACTAAAAAGTGAAAAATAAAAATAGTTTTAAAAAACTAAAAAACACGCTTTTAAAGCACGTCAAACTAAAAATTACAATTACGCTTTGTGCCATATTTTTCGTGTATTGAGCAATGGGATGATGGGATGAATGATGGTTCTTGATAAGTGTACGAAATTTGAATGAAATCTGCATGTTTAAAGTGAGAAATAAGGTGTTTTCGTTCATTATTGTTTTCAGCATATATTAAAAATTATTTGTATAATAGATATATAACTCCAATCGAGTACACGAAAAATATGGCACAAAGCGCCTCACGCTTTTTTCATAACAATACTAGTATTTATCATTCATTATTATTTTCAGTTTATATTAAAAATTATTCACAACAATATTAGTATTTTTCGTTCATTATTGTTTTCAGCTTATATTAAAAATTATTTTATAGTTTGTAGTTTGATGTGCTTGAAAAGCGTGTTTTTTAGTTTTTTTAAACTATATTTTATTTTGTTTTGTTTGCACAAGTCGGTGTTTTGTCATTCTCGCATTTCCAGGCACTTTGAATTTGAAGTTTAGGATAATTAATTCAGTAGGTTTAGATTTCCTTTATCATTCTATTGTTATCATTCCCGCTCTTGCAGGCTCCGTATCCGGCGGCGGGCAATGGACGCGCGCGCCCCCGGCGCCGCCCCCGGGCGTAGCGGGCGTTGCGGGCGCGGCGCTCAGCAACGTGCCGTCGCGCGGCCGCCGGCCGACGCAGCGGCACTCACCGGCCTCAGCGGCGATGCAGATGCCGCACGCGGGCATATCGGCGGCGGCCGTGCAGGCGCTGACCAACGGCTGGACGACGCTGCCCGGCACGCTCACGCAGGCGCAGACGCAACAAGTGCTGCGGCTCGCTCAGGTGAGCGTTATAATATAATGATAGCTGTGCGCTCCGGCCTCGCCAAAAACTGAAACTCAAATATTTATTTATTCAATTTGATTTCTTATACAAGCACCTTTGAATCGTCATTACACAGTTGTAACATTTACTTACTTAGGATAGTTATCTTTTAAGTTGGTTCAAACTGCACGTGGTGTGAAAATTTGATTAAAATCGGTTGAGTAGTTTAAGGTGTCCATAGCGGACGAACAGCGTTTCACGTAACTTGTATTTATTAAGATATGTTGGTGGCTAAATAGCTGGCAAGTGATTTCTCAGAATGCAATACACAAATATTACAATAGGTATCTTACCATACTAAGTACAAAAGACAGATACACAATAATAAAACGATAGGCGAAATATTGACATTGATGGTTTTCGAATGAAACCTAACATAATTTTTATATTGATACCATAACATAAACTAAAGGTTTTACATTGAGTACATGCGTCACGATAAACAATAATTCGCAAAGGTTATCTAAGCGTGGTTAAAATTTCATGATAATGTCCCATTCTAGCCATTGAAAGATACAGTTTGTAAAGATAAGGTTTAGTTATAAGCGCAATAAGTTTTTTCCAAACTTTATATATAGCCGCAGATTAAAAAGGAAATATGTACATTTTCGAAACAAACACCAGGCTAGATTCTGTTCATAACATCCTGTGCAAAAAAACACACAAATGATAATTAATAGTAGCAGAGAACTTATCTTTTTCTCTTATTCTTCCTACGTACAAATGCACACATGCACAATCACACACATACGTACGTGTGTGCGCACACAAAAAAACACGCACAAGCACACACACATACACATACGCACGCACGCACGCGTATCACTCCGCGTGACGTAATCGACCAAAATCCTAGCTAATAATAATACATAATGATTGTCGACAGGCGCAAGTTGCCCAAGCGCAGGCCGCCGCGCGCTACAACAACGCGGCGATAGCGGCCGCGGCGGCGAGCATGCCGCAGCACCGCTCGCACAACCAGAGATCTGTGCAGGTATTATAATAAATGATACGATATAATATAATAAACTAGCTGTTAAATATAATAAACTAGCGTGCAACATAAGAAAAATCAAGATTTATGGCTCCTCCCCCCTAGATGGTAGTGTGATAATATGTATGCCTATATGTTGACCTGTTAGTAATATTCATGCAAAATTTGAAGTAAATCGATGTAGTACTTTGTGAGTATAGCCCGGACGTACATACAGACAAACAGACAAAAGTTCTAAAAACTGTATTTTTGGTTTCGATGTCGATTGTAGATCACGCCCAAGTATTAAAAAAAATGTTCAATGTACAGTTTTTACTTTCCTACGATTTTATGATATGTAAAGATTCTTATTGACAAAAAAAAATATTAATGTTTCATGTATATTCATAGCTATAACATAAAAGAAAATAAAAATACGGTCGAATTAAGAACCTCTTTTTTTTTGTTGAAGTCGGTTGAAAATATGATTTTTTATTATTTTATGTGTACAACACTCTAATTAATAATGTATATTGCTCTCTAATCTATTCTCTGTAGTAAAATTTAGTATCTTATACCTTTAAACGAGCAATTCTTGTATATATATATATATATATATATATATATATATATATAATTGGAATCTCGGAATCGGCTCCAACGATTTTCATGACATTTAGTATATAGGGGTTTTCGGGGGCGATAAATCGATCTAGCTAGGAATTTTTTTTAGAAAATGTCATATTCGTGTTTTATTCGTGTTTTTTTTTTCCTGACATCTATTGGTGAATAATAATACTATTTTGCTTCGTAGATAGCTGGACAACTGAAATAATGTCATATTCGTATTTTATTCGTGTTTTTTTCCTGACATCTATTGGTGAATAATAATACTATTTTGCTTCGAAGATAGCTGGACAACTGAAATAACACATAGGCACTTTTTATACCGATATTCCTACGGGATACGGACTTACGCAGCACGCTTACGCGGTTTCAACCGCGGGTCACAGCTAGTGTTGATATTATGCAAGAAATCACATAATATGCACCTCAAGTACTTGTAAAAGGGCAAAATAAATTATTAATATTTCTTTAATGTTAATTTCATTAATGCCTTTTCATGATCCAGTAGTCCTTTAAAATGGCTTTTATGTCAAAACATGATATAAGAAAAAAATGTTTATAAAATTGATCTATTTGTTTTGTATGGTTCTCACAGTATAGACAAATACTTCATATAGCTCTTTATTTGTTTATTTTTTTCCGTTTGTTAAACTTAGTTCTTGGAATTGATTTGTAGGGAAAACCCCAACACCTTTATATGTACTTGAGTCTTGGATAATATTATGGCAATGTGATTAAGGAAGAATCTGACACAATTCCAAAGTACTTCACACAAAATAATAAACATTAAAACTCATTAAAATTTTGCGTGAATTTTGAGTAATGCAAAATCAAAGTTATTGTACTTTTTGAAAAGTGAAAATTTACAATGATGCTTTATTTTTCCCTCCACTTTGGTGTGCACAAATCTCGCGACTTGACAAGTTGTTATTTTTTTTTTTATAACACTGGCAAGAAGCTGAATCCCTTTGCCATAGTGAGACATGTGTAAAAGTTGGTGTTGTTTATGGTTTATTGCAGTTTCCGAACAGTGCAATAACAATGGCGATGGGTCAGCAACCGCCCCCTCCTCTGGTGAGAATAACGGAAAACTCCACCAACATGAAGTGAGCATAATATTTTTTATCTTATTTAAACGGAGGATAGCCCTTATTTTTAATAAATAGTAGTAGCTAGGTCTAAAAACCGTACTAATATATTTATGGGCAATCATTCATCACAGATCAATTGTTCATCAAGCAATATCAATTGATAGTGTTTAATTTTTTAAATACAAACGAAACATTTTTTGTAAACTGCGCATTCTTATTTTTGAAAACAATACGTACGCACGTGTGCGTTAAATTTTTAATTGTATAAATGTGTACGTGCGTTGTTCTAGCTAGCTCTTGTGGTTCTTTTAATATTTAAAAAAAATTGGGAAAACATAAGGGCTGTCTTAGAAGTTGGTTTATTTACAAACTCCAGTCGCCATTGTCTTGACACTGCTCTGATCTGGTCGCATGATTTTAGATTGAGTAAGTCAGATTAATTATCTTAACATTTCGCCTTTGATTTATAGTATTCCATTATTTTAAAAATTTAAAATAACATTCTATTAATTATAATTGCTCATATAGATTGCACTTAATGTGTATTTTAATTTAAAAGAAAATTACTTTAATGTACAAGAAAACGAATATCTCATGCGACTAGAAAGTTGTTTGTCACATGTTTGAACAATTAGAATCATTAATAGATTAACTGTTAGCTTGGGTAATTTGTTTTTTTTTAATTGAGAAAGTAAATCTCTTTCCTGATATTTTTTTAATAATTGAGTAATATGATACTAATAAACATTCCACAATATTATTTTTTATAAACAAAACATACTGAATAATTTAAACAGTACACATTGTAACCTCTATTGACGATTATGTGTTAACCACGCCGAACAATATCCTAATAGTAAATAGTCCTCCTATCACCCAAGTCAACTCATACCCTGTCTGTATACCAAATTTCATCAAAATCTGTTCAGTTTATAGTTTCAGTATGATTGAAATACACCCAAAACTGCTGCACAAAGAATATCGAATTTGAAAGAGATGTCGCGAAAAAAAAAAATTAAACAAAACGATTTATTACAGAAGCAAAATACTACTACGACCATCTTCCAATGTAAGATTTTACATAAAAAATATTTATTTAAATTAATCATTACCTCTATATACCTCTTATCAGCACTCATTATGGTAATGATTAATATATCCTTCACTTATTTCATTTATCACTTTACTCCGAAATAATGTTAATAAATAATAAATTTCCTTAATTTAAATAAATTTAAAGAACGAATTTCAATAATATTTACTTAAAAACGAATCCGGTTCCCGTTCCAATCGGGTGTCCCGCATGAGACATCACTGACATTTTTTTTTTATATTGTCATATCAAACTCAAGTGGTCGCTTAATTTGCAGCGTTTCGCCGCAAGTGAGCGCGACAATGAATGGCCACTCAACCTCTCACTCCGCGGACACGCGAAAGCGGCTTACACCCATACCAGACATCAGCACCATTGGCAACCATACGCCGTATAAGGTGGGTTATAAATTAATAATTTAGTAAGAAAAATTAATAATTTTAGGATGAATGTTATTTATTTTTTTGTTTTTTTTTTGTTGTTTTACTCATTTTGTGGAGAAAATATTAATCACTAGCTGGTTCGCCCGGCTGCGCCCGTGGTAGATATATAGTCTATGTCACTCTGTGAATTTGTAGTTTATCAATGGTGGATTTTTGAAATTGCTCCAGTGGTTTTTTGCGTGAAAATTTTACAAACATACAAAAATTCAAGTATGGAACTTATATCAGCCCATACGTGTTTCATAAAATGTTAATCTAAAAATCAAGAATTTTAATTAGTATTGAATTATAATCACAATCTCTGTCCAGGTCCAGAAGGCCCTAGTGGAGAATACGATGGTGCCGTGCATCAACGCGAAGCCCTACCAGTACACGGAGCTGCTGATGACGCTGCCAGACCTCGCCAGCCACTTCTTCCCGCGTGTGTCGCTCACCACCTGCCGGGCCATGCTGGACGCGCTCGGCCTGTCCCTCTACCGGCCCAACTCGTTAGTATTCCTCTTTATCATCATCATTGTCATCATCATCATCACCACCATCATCATCAACATCATCAACACCATCACCATAATTATCATCGTCACCATTACCACCCTTAGTATAGGTAAATTTAAGTATGTGGTAGGTGAATATTGATCAAATGTTTGTTCTCTTTAATTGAGAATATCGATGAAATAAAAGATGTTAGAAAGTAAATTGTGACTGATTTGTAATGAACACATGGTATTATGTCTAAGAAAAATACTTATTGTCGTTCTTCCTATTCCAGAACCCAGCTGCAAGTGCTTCGCAACTCGGGCAAATGCAAATCTGCTGCCGCCGGCGAGAACGGCATGGCCCTTGTCCAAATACGTGATGTGATGCAGCACATGCCGCAGTTCAAGTACATGCTACGGTCCGGCTTAGCGGCGGATGAGCCCCCGCACCAGCCCCCGCGCCCCGCTCATGCTCCACCACCGTCCCACGCCAAGCGGGCAAGGGCCAACTAGTATATGGACTGGCGGGAGTAGTGAAGTGTTGTGAACAGTGTGAATAGTGCAGTGGAATGGTGGGGTTGAGCTGAATACCAGCTGTTTTGGTGGGAATAAGTGTAGAAAGTGATGCAACATGCAACACTTCGAGTACATACAATAGACCATGCGCCCGGCCATTGCTGTACCACTTTGAAGTGAACAGTTGGGTGTTATGTGGCTATGTATAGTGATGGGAATAATGACTATTGTTGGTGGGGATATAGTGGCTGCGTTGCATACTGAACAGAAATCATAGTTATTGTGTTCATTCTGAACAATATAGGTGACAAGCATGTCAACTGCAGCTCTGTATGAATGCAAAAACATCTAGGAATTATGATAGCCATTGAGAACAGAATATGTTGCAGAGTAAAATAACAAGACCAGTAATAGTTGCATATAAAACTGTTGAAGACAATCAAATACCTGCTCTGTTTATAGACATATGGACAAAAATATGCTGCTGATTGAGCCTCCACATACTATATCTGATGTATATACCTCTCATTCAATGAACTCAATAAACTTCACTATACAGAAAGTTTACAATCAACAAACTCTAATAAGTGTTCATATACAATAGTTAACACTTGTTTAAATAATTTAAGAAACATGATGGGGCTTATAAAAGTATTTCTATACAATAATAACAAAATATTTGCTGTAGAATTTTGTTTTGAGGCATGTCACACACAAAAGTGTTGCAAAAACAAAAATGAAGTGAATAGATGGTTTAAACACAACCTCACACTGCATTCAAATAATACTATATACAATAAGTTGTCAAGTAATTTTAATATATATTTCAATATATATATGTATCATAAAAATTAACAATAAAATAGTTGCCACTATAAAGTTGTGCAAAGTTGAATAAGAAATAAAAATACTATTCTCATCATTCATACAGCTTTGACTGTACAATATTCAAAAGGAATGAACAATAATGTGTTGATGTAAGAGATTCACTGCCAGATTTCACATTGACTGGATGTACGGCGCCAAGTGTTTTCTGCTATTGGGCTTCCGAGAAACCCACGTGATGTGAAATGTTACAAACTATATTGGTAAATAATTAAGATACAAACTTTTCCATTCTGTAAAAAGTGTATGTATGTAAATCAGAAGGATCTTATATATAACGATCTACTATAACTATTTGATAGAAGACTGAGAGTTTATTTTTTAATTATTGCATAGAACAATATGTGTCTGTGAGTTCATAGATTGTTTTACAAATATAGTTATGTATTTGGTCGGTCGGAAATATGTACATGATATTTGTAAATATTGTATTTAGATAAATTAATGTCTCTTAGATTAATACCTGTCTCGTTGTCGCATAAATATGAGCATTATTTTACTTAGTGCTTGAGCTGTGTCTAGGGCAAATGATAGGGTTTGAACACATTGGCTGCAACATGAATACTTACCGTGTAAGATAAAATGTGGCTGCCGTACTATAATGTTGTAGTAAAAATGGTTTTACTGGCTGTTTAAAAAGCACATCTATAAAGTATGATATGCATCTCATGTTATTGCACATGGATTTTAATTCAATATGGTAAAAGTGTAATATCTACCACTGCCAATGGCTAGTTTATTCATAAACTCACTATGGTTTGCCTGCGACATTCGCTATTTACGCTTAACATTTCCATCACAATTTTATAATTCACAATTTTATATTATTTGTTAGTTTGAAATGAAGTTTGGGTATGTTTATTTGATTAATATATATCGTGGATTGTACGGAGTAAGCAATAAATATGTAGATTGAATTTGAGATTGTTATAAGCCTACTTTGAAAGGATGATTGGATTAAAAGGTATTTTGTTATTTAATAGGAAATAACTGTAAATTGTAAAATGATTGCTGATTTAATGTCTTTCAGCTATATCATCAGTTGTTTTCATAAATGCGAAAACGGAAATTTTTTGTGCTTGTATAATATTAGAATTTAAATTTAATTAAGCCTTATGAGAAAAGTGCTTCAATTGAATAGAAATTTATTTATACCTCAGAAATGTACGAATTAGCTTACTCCAAAGCATTATATTTTAGTATTAAGTTTGCGGGAGTGCATGCGCTTCTAAAAATAATTTTAAAGGGGTTCCAAAAATCTTGTCTTAAATTAAACCTCTAAAATTGAGGATACATTCACAAAGCTAAAAATATTATCCCACCGCCAAGGTCGAATCTCAATGAATACAAATTTAAATGATACACATTTAAAATGTATTTTAATGTATTAAATTGACTCACACAGACTATATCAATATTTAAAATCATTTTTAGAAAGCTTCTTGCGCCCCACCAGTGACAAAAAGTATTGGATTTAACATTTACAACTAAGGCGATTTTTTTTATTGTTAAGAAAGATAAGAACTTTGGTTCCTATAGTTAGCTAGATAATGCTATAACAAGATTTCATTATATATTAAAATTTCAGCATTTACTTTAACATATTGCTAATTCAGTTTTTTTTAAAAAATCCTAATTTTATAATTATATAGCAAAATATTCATAAAATTTAGGGGAGCTACTGATATTGGTACCCCTATAAATAAATCTCGGAATCCTAAAACATTAAATAAAAGAGAGAATTTAGAACACATTTTTGAAATCTTAACATTCAAATTATGATATTTGATGATTAAGTTTGAACTAAGGCTTGAAAAAGTCAGTTGTAAGTAGTTTGAATATACTATTTTAAATATTGCATCAATTTTGATTGGACATTTATTTTATGTAATAGTATAATGAAATCTTGCATAGTTCAGAATATTGTAAATGGTCCAGTTATGGATCATAGGCTTACAGAAATTATTTATTTAATTTTAAATACGCGTAACTTAATGCTTCGATTTGAAGTGACACTTATGAGAGCTGTGTACATTGTATGTTAAATTATTTATGATAGATAAGTAACATCTATTTGATATCTTTACAGTTAAATTTTAATCGCTCTCGACAGTTTCAAGAGATGTCGGTTCTGTATTAATAAACGGGATTTTTATCACATTTTGTTTTTTATTATTTACCTACCAACTTGATTACTACCATTTCATAAGATATTACCAATACTTATAACAAAATAATAACTTCCAAAGAAATATAGAAAAATAAAGATTTTTGTATTTCGTGATATTTCGATTAATATGTATGAATTTATTCGTTTTATATCGATTTAATAAAAACAATAAGAGCAAACAAAACAAAAAAAAATGGTTGCCTGTAAAGTCGGTTTTACGGGCGAAGATTT
>NC_052105.1:6910350-6961757 GCF_012273895.1 Zerene cesonia | reverse complement strand
TAACGTTACCGGGCGTTACACTTTTTCATAAGTGACTCCGAGCCGCAACCTAATTTAAGACGTTGTCACGTCAAAAGTGGTTTGTAGTATTTCTCAATCTTAAATAGAACGGAATAGAGTTTTATGTCAGCAATAAATATAAGATCAAATTAATAATTATTATCGTTGTATTGCTATGTTTTCTTAACATAAGAAAATACTACACAACTCTCCCATAAGCGGTAATTTAATATAAAATTGTATTGGTCGTCTACAAACAAAATTATCCGCTCTTTTATGGAAAAATAATTGTCAAATATCCTCGTACATTCCTGTGTTTCAATACATATTTGTGCGAATGTAAGCGAAAGACATAAAACATTATATATTATATTATCTGTAGCATATAGAATAGCCACCGATCGACTTTAGCATAATAAAATATCTGTAATGCCATCCATGTTGTTTCAAAGACAAGTGTCAAGAATTCTAAAAGTCAAAAGTGATTGTCATATAAGTGAACGCTGAGAATGGAATTGATTCGTGAAAAAAATAGCAAGAGAACATAATTTATATACCTACTATTACACTAATTTTCATTTACATTTATTGTTAATTGATTTACTTACTTAGGGAATAAAATGATTAATCGTGCGAAAATGGAAGCTGGTCTCGGAGTATACTATGGTCATCGCTTTCAACTCATTACTTTTTTATTTCACTCGTTTATCTAAATTTTAAACATTTATTATAAATATTCACTATTCATTGTATTCAGATAGGTTTAATTATATTTTTACTATAATAGGTTTTTGTAAGTTACTCATCATGAGTATTCAAGTTTGTAGGGACACAACAGACGCTGTGGCCTTGTATTTGCCGCAACGTTTGTATTTAAAGCCTTATGCGAAAATAAACATTTCTATCCAGCTTCCCCCACACAAGGTGCACGGCAAGTCGATTTCCAATTGGGAATTGATGGAAAAATTACGAAAAATGATCCAACCTGATGGATTCTCTATGTTAAAAGTGTCTAAGCATAGTTCTGAAGTGATAAGGTTTGATGCCGAGTTGGAAAATCGTCCAAAGTTAGAGAGAGTGCTATCACGATTGGAGGACAGGATTATACAGTTGAACGACTATCCCGATCCCCTAAAAGTGCGTGTTTGTGAAGCGAAATCGGATTTCCCAAGTCGACATGCATGGGACTCGTTCTTTCGTGACGCGAGTGATATGGACGAAATGAAACCAGGCGAGAGACCGGACACAATACACATAGCTAACCTCCCGATACCCTGGTTTGTCCATGACCGCGATAGAAATGAAGATGCAGTGCCATCTGAAAGTTTGTTGAAAAAGATCTTCGAAAAGTATGGAGCGATACGGCAAGTCGATATTCCTATAGCAGATCCCTATCGAATGCAGATGAAAGAGGCTATGAGGGGCATTTCTACACCAGCACAAGATAGTGCTTTGTATTTTGAAGCCTATGTCCAATTTAGTGAATATGTTAGCTTTGTGAGGTGTATGGATGCTTTACGAGGCAAAAAGATCTTACGGAAGAATAATGATCTGGCCGAATGGTGTAGTATTCAAGTAGACTTTGATAAAACAAAGCATATGACTGACGCAGCTGTGAAAAGGCGCTCAATAGTGAGGGAGCGATTGGCAGCAAGGCAGAGAGCTAAGGATGAGGAAGAAAAACAAGAAAAGGAAAGGAAAGCCAAGCAAGAAGCTAAAGAGAGGTATTTAGTTTATTTATTAAATTGAATTTTGTGTTAAAGGCGACATGTTCTTAACTTAACTACAAATAGATTGGTTCAAAAAACCAATCTATTTGTATTTATTTGTGTAAAGGTATCAAATTCTGTTCAAAGCAGTAAGAGAGGCTGCCCTGCCACTGCATTGTTCTAATAAGAACAAAACATTCTTTATTTAAAGGATCTATTATGTATCCAATTATTTATTGATTTACACTTTAAATGGCAGCATATTAAAATGTAAATCATTAAATGTAGTGTCAGGTAATTGTTTTTTCTTACATTTTAATGACAAAAGTATATTAAAAAAGTTAAATCATATGACTTAATTATGCAACAGAAATTATTTAGCTTGCTTATTAGCTTAGACTCCATCTTTATAATATAACTCATAGCTATTTCACTTTTCTGTGAACAAAGAGCCTTTTCCTTGCAGAAACAAGGAAAGAGTTTCACGTATAATTTTTCATTATTTAAGACAAAAGATTGAGCAAAAGGAGCGAGAGAAATTGGAGAAAATGCGAGAGCGCGAAGAGAGAAGGAAAAAGAAGCAGTTGGCAAAGCTGATGGAGAGAAAAGATGTGGATGTTAATAAGAAAGTTTCCGAGGAGCAAAAGAAGTTACTCAAAATACAGAAGAAGTTGCAAGCGATCAGATTGATTGAAGAACTGTTTCAGAGAATTGAGGTATGGAAATTTTATGTTTATATTGTTTGTCTATGAAATACCATAATATTATTTAATACTAGAGGTCCGCCTCTGCTTCGCTCGTTGTACATATATAGCCTATAGCCTTCTTCAATCAATGGGCTATTTAATACTGAAAGAATTTTTCAGATCGGACCAGTATTTCTTGAGATTAGTGCGGTCAAACAAACAAACAAAAAAATCTTCAGCTTTGTAATATTAGTATAGATTGTGGCCCTAACAATTTTCTTAAAATACCAATGTATTATTTAATATTTATTGCATACAAAATATGTGTATACTGTTATGTAATGTTTTTTCATAAACAAATTATTGCATTTCAATTTGGTGTAGCAAAAATTTCATTGGAGCATATTGCAAGAAAAGGCAAAGGCCAATGCTACAATAAAGCTTAATTGCTCTTAGTTGTTAGTATATGTATAATATACAAACAATTTTTTAATTTATTTAATTGCTGCTCATATAGAAACATTTCATTTACTTTTGTGATTTCATGTACTTGAATTAATGAAGTCACACATTATATAATATCACAGTTAGTTTCATCATCAGGTTATGGTAGGTTGGCTGATGTCACATGTCTTCAAACTTTTGTTTTTTTGGACATTAACCATATGTGCAGATATCTTGAAAAATCAATTTATTTCCTGCACGCTCGCCTGGTCTCGAACCCGCGACCATTCGATTATATCACAATTTAGTTAGTATCCACTAAATTCCCATATACTTAATAACCTCATACGGTTTGATAGTTTTATATTCCACATTAAATCATTGAAATGTGTAGTCAAAAATACATTTAAATAATAAACCCATGACCAATTTCCAGCTACGGCCCGAGCTGCAACGCAACGGGCGCTCGCACATCGGCGAGCGCGCGGCCCGAGCTCGCCTCGTCGACAAGATGAGACGCGCCCACGAGAGGATGCTGGATGAACAGAGGGAGCAGTTGCGGCACGCGTTTGATGGTATTATATACTAGCTGTTGCTCGCGGCGTTGCCTTTATGGTTATATTTCATTTTCATGGTACAAACTTTCCACCCCTAGTTTTTATGTAATAACTGAGTTGGCAACTGAGCAGGTGGTTTGCCTGATGGTATGCGATCACCATCGCCCATGAACAGCAGAGGTCACTACCTCTGCGAATGGGCTCCGCCTCCCCCACTCACCGTACGAAACAGCACGCTACTATTTCACGCCAGTCTCCTGTGAGGGCGTGGTACTTCTCCAGTGCGAGCTGGCCCAATTCGTGCCGAAGCGTGCTCGACTCCCACATAGAAAAACTTTTATCGCATCGGGGATAATATTAATTAAAATCCTTTCTTTGCAGCTAACATTGTAGTGGCTATCAGCTTCTTAAATTTCAGCGCGATCAGTCCAGTAGTTTTGGCTGTGCGCTGATAGATCAGTCACTTAGTCACCTTTGGGTTCTATGTGTTAAGATGATGATGAATAAATGTTTGAGTTTGAGTTTGAGCCATTGTTATATAATATAACGCCGAAACATTATAAAATATCATGGCCATATATTATGCAATATACCAAACTATAAATGTATATAGGCAAGATACCAAACTGTCGAAGTATTGTAATTCGTAACATTTGCTTACTAATTCACTTCAACGCATTGATTTTCAATCATACTTATACTAATAATAATACTATAAATGCGAAAGTTTGTAAGGATGTGTGTGTGTTTGTTGCTCTTTCACGCAAAAACTACTGAACCGATTGCAATGAAATTCGGTACATAGACAGCTGGACAACAGGAATAACATATAGGCAACTTTTTATACCGATATTCCTACGGGATACGGACTTACGCAGGTGAAACCGCGGGGCGCAGCTAGAAAATTATAATCTATCAAAGTGAAACCGTTATTATGCAATCTTACGCCTACGCGCATACAAAGCGATTTACGTGAACTTGTAAATACATATTATTTAATTATTTATTATCAGGTCGGATAATAATTCGCTCCGCGCTCGAGACGAAGAAACCCAAAAGGGACTCGATAAGTTCCATCTCGTCCGACGACATGGAAGAGAAAAGAGTTAAGACTGAGAAAATGACTACGCCAGAGCGAGAGAGCGAATATAAGAATGCAGGTTTGTTATATTTTATTTTAGGGTGAAACCGCGGGGCGCAGCTAGTAATATTAAAAAGAGGGAACATTATTTTGTACTTTTGTATGTTTGTAAAGTTTTCACGCAAAAACCACTGGACTGAATTCAAAAATTCTTTCACCATTAGAGAGCTGCACCTTCACAGAGTGACATGTTATATGTACCACGGGCGAAGACGGGGCGAACATCTAGTATAATATATTTTTAATGAAAACTACATATAGAATAACTTTGAACACTACAATTATAAATAAAGTTTAATTACGCCTAGTCTCGTCCTCTCTCAGAAGCTAGGCGTTGATACGGTTTGGCAAAATGACGCGGGTTCGAATCCTGCCTCACGATCAAAACCGTATGCCAAACCGTAGCAACGCCTGTCTATTTTTTTTAATTTCTCATTACTAAAGCAATTTCCCTCCCTCAAAAACCCTCATAGGAGGCCTGTGTGCCAGCAGTGGGAACATATATAGGCTGATGATGATGATGATGAGAGCAATTTCAATTCTATAAAAACATTACAATTAAATTCAACAAACAAACTCTTCAGCTTCATAATATTAGATTAGATTTCAATGCTATAAAACTCATAAATAAACTTGTTATATTTACAGTTTCAGGAATGTACGCACCGAACCCGTACAGCTATGGATACCCGTTCGCGTGCCCGCCGGCCTACCCCTTCCCACAAAGTATGAGTATCTCTTCATGTTATATTATAATATTATAAGAAGGCAGTAACCGTATATAATCTATTTCTTTTAAAAGAGATATCTATGCGAATGCATGTGCCCTGTGCTAGTTTACATAGATAGACTAGAGAGAGTGAGAGAGAGAGAGAGAGAGAGCCTATGTCTTAAGAACAATTTTTTTTTATGATTTAGTGGCTATTAAAAGGCTTTGGCCGATTATCAGACCCACCCGACATGCACATGAGAATGAGAGTCAGTCAGAGAAAAAAATATGTATAGATTTATGACTGATGTAAGTATTATTATACTAGCTGACCCAGCAAACGATGTTCTGCCTAACTCTCATCATTCAAGGGTATGAAAAATAGATGTTGGCCGATTCTCAGATACTCAACATGCACATAAAATATATATATACTAGCTTTTCGCCCGCGGCTTCGCCCGCGTAGAATTCGCTTATATCGCGCGACATGCTAAGGAGTATTTTCTTCGCATTAAAAAGTATGGTTTGTTCTTTCCCACGTTTAGCTCCATCTTCATACCAAGTTTCATCAAAATCGGTTTGACGATCGAACTTTCATACAAACTTTCATCCCCTCTTCCAACCCTTTCTACCCTTTTTTCGCGATAAAAAGTATCCTATGTCCTTACCCAAGTTCAGTTCTATCTTCATACCAAATTTTATCAAAATCGATTCAGTGGTTTAGGCGTGAAAGCGTAACAGACAGACAGACAGACAGAGTTACTTTCGCATTTATAATATTAGTAGGGATATATAGAGGACTGGTCTAAGTGATAATCGGGGGCATAATGCATTGTGGTAACTATATATTAATATTGCTAAGTTGTTAAAATAATTTACGGTCTTCTCTCAATCATCAATCAATTAAATCATAACTCGCTAGATGTTCGCCCTGGCTTGGCCTGTGTTACATATATAGCCTATGTCACTCAGTGAAATTGTAGCTTTCTCATGGTGAAATAATTTGTTAATCGGTCCAGTGGTTTTTGCGTGAAAACATTACAAACTCACAAAAATACAAAAGTTTCCTCTTTATGATATTATTGTAGAAGATGTGACTGTCTGCCTGTTTATCGTAATTAAAATAGAGGATGAAATTTTGTACTGTGAAAATTTATTAAGACTGTTCGGTATCAAGCCAGTATAATACAATATTAAGGACGTAACCCTCTCACAACACGTAAACCGGGTTCCAGCGTCGATGTACTACCCGATGCGCGGCTACTACGGCTGCGAGGGGTTCGCGCGGCGCCCGCGGGGCCGGGGGCGCGGGGGCCGCGGGGCGCTGGGGGCGATGGGGGCGCTGGGGGCGCTCGGCCCCCGGGGGCCCCGCGCCCGCGCCCTGCCGCACTTCGACGGGCCCACCGCCACGCATCAGTACTACCAGTTCGTGCCCTTTTTCTCTTAGATATATTTATTTTTGTTTGTGATCCAAAGCACATGAAAACTCATGAGGCGGGATTCGAACCCGCGTCTTTTTGCCATTGTTTTATGTGCCTAAGGGGCACCCCACGCCATCTATTGAGATGATTAAGAACTATCGAATCCCGCCTCGTGATCAAATTTTTTCATTTCTTTCAAAATTTATTATTTATGCTGCATAATAAGCTAAATTATTTGGGAAATAAAGACTTGGCGGATATTAAATGGAGGGGAGTCAGTCTGACTTCTAGGACGAAGTCAGGACTTTAATTTTTAAATGTATATAATTCTCATTAATGAGTTGCCCGGGTTGCCTGGAAGAGATCACTTCTGAGTGATAAGGCCGCCCAACAAATTGTACTCTTTCTTTTGTACTTGTTACTAATATATATATTTTTAAAATACTGTACAATTATTTGTTAAAGAGTAATAAATAAATAAATAAAGAGTTGTATATCACAAAAGGTTGTAAGGTAAACTATTTTTGAACAGTTAAAGTGTTTCAAACTTAAATCCAATTATCATAACTGTTCGGTGCAATGACCACAGAACACCTTAGTTAGCAACACTAGGTGTCGCTGGCGACCTTCGACCCAAATAACAGCTCGACTAAACATAGCGTAACAGTCGCGTCGCGTAACATTAACAATAATTAATAAAACATAATATTTATCGAACATTAACATTAACAGTAACAGTAACAGTAACAATTTAACAATAAATGAACTAGTGTAGTGTGTACTTTTAGTTTTTTATTTCAACAAACATAAATCCCTCCAACACTAGCAACGTACCGCTACATCTGGGTATATCGCCTTACAATAACAGTTACGGGCAACCCTAGGAATTGATAAGCACATATCAGACAATTTGGTTCATAGATATTCATCATAAGATTTCCATCTTATTACCTGTTTTTAATTTTTTACGATATTTGGTCCTTCGAGCCTCTTATATTTAAAATATTCGTTAGTAAACGTATTTGCTCTAATTTATAATACAATGATGTGTTGTAGATACTTTAAGAAGCTGAACGACGCAGAGAATCGCAACGAGCACGACGACCGTGGCCGTTCGCGGTCACGGTCACGGTCGCGGTCACGGCGTCGCTCTTACTCACGGTCACGGTCGCGGTCGCGGTCACGCCGGCGGTCGTATTCACGATCGCGGTCGCGGAGTCGACGCTCGAGGAGTCGCAGTCGACGTTCACGGTCGAGGAGTCGAAGGTCTAGGTAATGTTATTCTATTACTCTCAATATAGTTAGAATATGCCATAGTTCACAATGGGAAGAAGTGCATATATAAATAAATGGTCTCAGATGATGCATATGACGGCATCTAGTTCTGAATAAAGCAACGCTTGTATAAACCAACAAACAAAAATACTTTATTGTGCACAGAATGACAAGACAAAAAAACTAAAAGAATATACATAATATTATACACATTCAAGAGCACAAAGGCACATAATTGTACAATGACGGTTAAACATCTGATAAATACATACACAAAAATCCACTTTATTTATATGTATGTTTCTATGTCCTTTAGGGCCTAGCTTAGCTGCGTCAACAGGTGGAATCTAATTTAATTATTTTTGTTCATTTAGATCTCATCGCAGTCGCACACCATCTAGATCCAGACGGTCTAGGTCACACTCAAGGCGAAGAACGAAAACGAAGTCAAAGTCCAAGCATAGAACTCCCTCGCCTAAACGGGATAAAGGAAAAAGTGCGGAGAGGAAACTAGTATCTCCGGAAAAAGCTAGATCTAGGAGATCCAAGAGTTGGTCCATGCCTAAAGAAGGAGAACCTAGGAGGTCCTGGTAGAAGATAAGAAGAGTACATAAGAGTCGAGAGAATATTTAGATTAGGATACTGTAATTTAAGAGTAATAAATGTTTTATAATTATCTGGTGCTTTTTTTGTTATTATACTTGGGTTTAGTAAAATGCTGAGAATATTAAGATAAATTTTAAACATGTCTGTTACAAGATTTTGGATTGAGTATGAACCGACCAACAATAAAGTTTTACATTCATATTATGTGATAATAATAACATTTTTTGTATTTCACATATTAAATACTAAACGGATTTATCTCTCATTGGTAAATTCTTACATATCATTGGTACACGTACACACAGAAATAGATAATTTTTTTCTATTAAAAAGGTCCCTAACGTCCATGGGGGTAGGGACCATTCTAGATTCTACAAAATGGCACCAAATGACAATTTCATATCGTAAATCGGTTAAAATTCGGTGAAGTATCGATAAATAAAACCATAAAAGAAAATTTAATAAACTCAGGAATATCCTCCGTTTTATAACTAATACGTTCGTTTAATAACTCAACATATTATGGAGGGTAATTTTTATGATTCGTTTTTGTTTGAAATCTAGTGCTTCCCATGCGGTTCCATTAAATGTTTGTCTAGTTTTTTGAGGTCTGTTAAAAACAAGGATATACAGACAGTGACCTGGGATAAACCACAGTTTATCTTTTAAATGGGTGATGATGTTTGAAACCAAACAGAAAATATTAGAAGGTATTATAAAAATGAGACTAGGTAGTAAATATTTAATAACGTTATGTGTAAAAGTATTCTTAATAAAAATCTTTCCATTAATGGGAATAATTGTCTCGTGATAAAAATTATTCAAAACTAATTATTGATATGCACTGATAATTTCATTTTCCATTGTAAATTTAACAAGAAGATAAGATACTGATTTTCTGGTATAATTTGCACTTTCATATAATATATTTCTTAATTTTTCATACATTTGTATCCAGAGGATTAAATAGTTTTATAATAAAGTCATCTACTACATGATTTTAAAATTATACTATTAATTGTATAAAGAAGTAACATTATTGTACGTGTTTGTAATGTTTTCACACAAACACTACTGGACCGATTTCAAAAATTCCTTCACAATTGCAAGTTGCATTTTAACTGATTCACATAGGCTACATATGTAGCACGGATGAAGCCGGGGCGTACAGCAAGTCTTTCTATATTTGTTTATTTATTCATGTTAATGTGTGATTTTATGAATTTATCAAAAAAACAGAAAAAGATTTAATAAGTCTTATAATATAATCAGGGGATTAACACGAAGTTGTGTTGATATAATATTATCACCTAGTATTTGATGAGCATTAATCAATGATTGTGATAGTATATCAGAGTTGGTAATTAAGGTTTAGTAATTTATAATTATTTGTTAAATCCATATTTGTCAGTGATTCTTCGATATTTGAGGGAACATGAAGGTAGCCGTTATTCTGCTTTGTGCCTTTGCGGCAGTTCAGGTAAGGATATAGTTAAATACAGTTAAATATAGAAAAATATAGTTCAATATAAGTTTCCTAAGGAATATAAATGACGTTTTAGTAATATTATAAACTGGAAAAAAGGGTAGGGATACGGGGTCAATATTTTTACTCATAAAATGTATTTTTATTACTCCACTCTTATAATCTTATATATAAAATTCTCGTGTCACAATGTTAGTCTCTATACTCCTCCGAAACCGATTCCTCTGAAATTTGGTAAGCATATTGGGTAGGTCTGAGAATCGGCTAACATCTATTTTTCATACCACTAAACGATAAGAGTAAGGCAGAACAGCGTTTGCCGGGTGCAGCTAGTATTTATATAATTGTGTTAACAACGTTTTAAAAAAATGTTTTTTTAAATCGAATTCCACGAGACTTCCGGTAAAGTTCAGTAATCACAAAACAGACAAAATATGTGGTTATATAATTTATTGTGATAATATTTAATACACATTTGGCGATGTAGACATTGGGAGCATTTTTTACCGTATTGTAGCTACTGGATTTCGTAACCGTTTCAGTACTTACATAATCGCTTTACGTATGAATGACTCGCGTTTTGAATTGTCTGACAATAAACTTAGATTTAAAAATGAAAAGTATCTATCTAATATTAAATCATAAGCTGTGTAGATATTCTGATAGAAATTCTGTGGAAGACATATTAAGAGTTTTCGTTTTAAAATCAAATATTATTAAGTAATACTGTGATCAAATCTCAGTTTTTTTTAAAGATTGCACATAAATTTTGTCAGTTGAAAAAATTTGAAAGTTATGAAATAAAATGAAAATTTTCTGTATGTATTGGGACTGTCGATAGTTCTAATATTTTTGGTGAGTCCATTAGTGCTATATTTTTATCAAAATTAATAATATATTCAATTTGAGTGATGGTCAATGAATATTTGGAAAATATTGTTGTACGTATGACGTATATCGTAATTGCCGATGAAACTTACGCTATAGGTAAATTTTAATTAATATTAATTACACTTAATCTTATCGAAGTAATCTTAATATAATGCTTAAGCCCTAGGCCCAAATAATCTTATCAGTCATGCCTAATTAGCTGTTTTCGTAATTAAAACACATTTTGCTTCATTTTCTTTAGTAATTTGCAAATTAATATTTATTTTTATCCGACTGCGTCATGAACGATTTTGATAGATAGAGGAGATTTTTTAATGTTTTGGTTCTCTTATTTGATTACTACCTTTTCGGGCGGCATTTTTATGATCGACTTTAGTATTAAGAGGAGACTTTGCATTTTTGTATGTTTGTAACGTTTTCACGCCAAAACCACTGGACCGATTTTAATGTTTTTTCGTCGTTAGAAAACTGCTACTTTACTGAGTGACATAGGCTATACATATATGTACCACGGGCGAAGCCTGGGCGAAAAGATAGTCCGATATAAGTCGATTATGTTAAAATCGCAATTCTCATATCATATCTTTACCTTATATTGCAAAATCCAGTGGTACTAATGTACTTTTTATTTGTTCCAGGGACGCAGTGTCCAGCGTAAGTATCTAAACATCACCTTATTGAGCATTTTTCTATTGATGTACGAAAACAAAGAAATTAAAATTACTGAAATTTTGTAAATTCTTAAACATGCAAGAAATCGAATAAAAGTGTTAATTATACCTAAAAAATTATACCTGGAATGGTATCATGTATTGAATTGCTTACTTGATGTCTTTCTTAATATATCACGCAAAGACATAGCTCAAACTAAAAAAAATAAACAAATAAAAAGATACGAAAAAGCTACTGGACTGATCGGCCTGCACATTGCCTCTTTGGTGTCGGCATTCGCTAAGAAAGGAATTTGAGAAATTCTTCCACTAAGGAGATAAAATAGGGAATGAAAGTTGGAACCATGGACAGTCACTTTGACCACGCGGGCGAAACTGCTACAACTGCTTGTTCATTAGCTTAATATCTTCTATTCTGTGTCCAGCTTTCGAAGAAGTGAGTTTAGTCCCATGGCTCGTCCACCTCCGCACAGCGAAGGCGGCTGACGGCGGTCTCTTGGGCTCTTGTGTTGGAAGCGTGTACAATGAGCGCTGGATTATCTCATCTGCCAGCTGCTTGAGGGAGTATGTTGCTTTGGTTATGAATAATTAATGTACGATTTGAACAATTTAGGAAACGTATGAATAGAATGAATAGAATATTATTCATACTAAACTGACTAATAGAATCTTATTTACACAACTGTACCTTATGTACCATATAAGTCTCTTTCTCTTGTATATTTGCAAAATTGTCTGTTTGGTGTGGAACATAAAATTGTTAAATAAATAAACTGTGCAGAAGGAGACTTAGGATAAATTCTATGTTCTATTAATAATTATTTCGTATACTTCGCAGTTTTATGGTCTACTTCGCTTTGTAAGTTGTGAAAACTTGTGGATTCGGCGCTAAGAATCCAATATTTAATTGTTGTATATTTTAACTTTTAAGAATTTAACTAGAGATATGGCTTAATATATCTCTAGTTAATCGATAAATCCCTGCAAGTTACATATCGTGCCAGTAATATATAATAATAAATACAAATACATACAGTTTACTCAACGAACACACACTAGCGTCGCATGAAATCAACAATCAATAAATAAATATAAGTTATAAAGAAAATTCAATCGCAACTCGAATTTTGGAATTGCAATCCGCTTCCGTATGCAGTGTACCAAATCTTTTACGATTCAAGAAAAGAGCTTTCTTTTCCTAAAGTCCGTCAACACAGGCACCTACATATATACTTGTACTTGGGTACTTGATCAGGTGACTCGTCTGCTCGCTTGCCTGTTTTATCACATAAAAACAACTATCAAATCTAGTCACTAGCCTCTCAAATAAATATAATCGAAACTTCCTCAGCTCCCGCTTCATCTGGATCCGTTTCAACGCTCCCAACGTGTACCAACCCGAGCTGGTGATCGAGTCCAACAGAGTACACCTGCACCCCGAATATAACGCTGAGACCGGTGAAAATGACATCGGGCTTTTGGATCTCAACAGGGATGTGGTGTTCTCAGGTACGAAAATATGAATTAATGCATAACTATTTATTGAAAGGAGTAAGACAAATTTATTGTCATTAAAAACAAAACCGCATATAAATAACTTCATAAATAGATTTGCGACTATTAATTTAATATCAGATTCATAAAACAAGAGCAATATGAATGTGAGACATGTGTATGGTCTTAACGCTACTAAAGTCGCAGTGCATTTGTAGACGTAAAGCCTCTGCAAATGTTGTCAAATGACAAAAAAATCAAATCAATCAAATGCCCCTTGCCAACTGTCATGAAACAATAATTCTTTGTAAGCAAGCATATTTCGATATCTTAGACCTGTAACTTAGTTTTAAGAAAATATATAAAAAAATACAGTTACAAAACATCTACTTACGGATAAGATTTATGTATTTTAATTAACAACAAAAGGTATTTTCTCTATAATAATAAATGTAAAAGGTTAACTCTTATATTTGTTTTGAAAATACAAGCTCTCCGGTAAAAGACGTAAATCTCAAAGATTATTTTCCGTTAAATTCATACACAGTATCCGTTTCAAAACAATACGATAGCCAAGAAATTTGCGGCATTAATTGGAAGCAGGTAATATTAATTTAAGCGTAGGATACCACAGTTCAAATTGCCAATTACCGCCCATTACCCTGTGTATCGGGTTTCCAAAGAAAACTTTTCAAATATTCTCTTTGTAATTAATTATTGTACGTAATTATTATCTTGGGACCATGTAATTGTTAACAATTAAGTTTAAATAGAGGGAGGGGCTTCCTTGTTTCGATTCACGGGTAAGTTCATTTCAATTAGATAGTCAATTATTATAGGTTAAACCTACTAAATACGGCCTGGTTTTTATAGGGTGTGTATCGATATTTGGGAATTCACGAGAGTTTTATTGGTCATTATATCAAAATACATAGTTTTCAAACGACTTCAATAAAAGGAGGAGATTATTTTTCTTTGGTCAAAAGCATTTTGGCTTTGATATCTTAGGACCTATTTTGATGCATAATTTTTAATTAAAAAGCTGTTGCCTTCCGTGTCCTATATAAATTTTGTCTAGTTCTGACAATTTTAAGACGGTATAGTTTTGTCAGTTTTGCTTTATTGTCAGATATTAATATGTAAAATTCATCAAAAGTATATAATTGTGATAATAAGTTCGCATTTAACCAAAATAATTTACGTTTAATATAAAATGAACTGTGCCAAATCTCACATCGTAAACAGTTATGTAATAGAACATAGCCAAGCTATGTAAATTTCTTATCATTAAATTGCCAATTTGATACGATAACTTGCCAGATTTCTCAGTAGATAACAATGACTACGTAGTAAGTAACACGTTTTTAGGTAAAATAATTTTTTTTTAATTCCACTTCCTTACGTTTGAATATAGAAACATTAAGAATATACATTATCTGTGTGTATCTTTTATACAGATACGTCACGTGACAGAATTTTAATTGTGTGGATTCCGAAGAGAAAAATAAACATGCTATTTTTGGCGCAAAAATCTGCAAAAAGTGATCAATCATTAAAACATGTCGCGTAAAATATGGCAAACTTTATATTCGATTGAGTCGACAATTAAAGCAAGAGACGCTTTCTGTTAATTATTGAACTCTCGAGTCCGCCCAAACTTTCCGAAACCCTCCAAACCGATTTTAATTTTATGGTCCTTGTCGATATTACATTTCACTTTAATATTATTTTATTATTTAAATGTGGTTTTCTGTTTGTGAAATTAAATGAGTTTGCGTATTGAAAGGCGAGACGGCCTTTTGTTCTGAAAGATGCTAAGTCACTTATATTTTATTGGAATACAAACAGAAAAAAATAGAATTATCATCCCGGTATCATAAATATGAAAGTTTGTGCGGTATGCATGTTTCTCTTTCACGCGAAAACCACTGAACAGTCATTGATTATACTTTGCAGCGATGCATCTGATGTACCAGAGTATCACAAGTGCTATATAATTAATTGTATATGAAAGAATTAATTTCTTAAGTTTTTGCGTTGTTTTGTTATTTTACATTTTCTGTAAATAATATTAATATAATGAATCCTTTGAGAATTATTTAATTTGTATTAGGTCTTGTATCAGGAGTTTTTTTATTTTAATTAAGTAGTGATAAAATATTAATCATTAATTTTGTTATTACAGAGACCATCCAGGCCATCAGTGTTGCCGCCATCGACGCTGAGGCGCCTACATCTGGAAAGGTCTGCGGGTATGGTGAACTAGAAAACGGCAGTAAGTACTTATTTAACACTTTATTGTACAAAATAACAATTGGAGATGCAACACAGAAGGTCATCTAATCATTTGACTAGCTATCATCGCAGCTTCGTTTACTTGCATAGTCGAAAATATAGACAGCCCGTCAGACAGACGGTCTTCTAAAAAAATATAAACGATAATTAAAAACTAGCTGCGCTCTACGGCTTCACTTGTGTATGTTTTTCCTTTTAATTCTTATGTTGGAATTTACTCCGTATTACATTAGCAATCTGCCAGTGAACCTTCAATATCGGTCCAGCCGATGGATTATCTGAAACAAACACACAGACAGAGAAAAATAAAAAATGTTATTTTTATAAGTGTAGCTATTGTTCGTACGCATTCAGGAAAAAGCAATTATTTCAATATTACACGGATACTCCGATTCTATTAATTTGTACAGAAAAGAAAAATCCATCAGCAAGAGTCATTGTAAATGAATATGATTTCAGATGCTGGTGAACAGCTGCAGTGCATCGACGTTCAGCTCGAGGAATCTGGTGACCTTCTCATCGGAACTGCTGAGAACAAAGCCAGCCGGGTAATATTCTACTACAGTGCTGTAATAAGTCTGTGATCATAATATGAAGTTAACTAAAAATATGGTCTCTTTTATATGTATCCGGTCTATCTATTTGGGCCAATTATTAGTTTTGATTGACATAGATTCATTTTATCACAATATACCGATATCTATTATCCTGGTATTTATAAACATGTCCTAATAATGATTTCTTCGTAATATTATCTTCTCAGTACGACCTTGGAGCAGCTCTTGTTGCTGACGACCAATTGTTTGGAGTACTCGTTAGCCCCGGTAACGAGGAAAATGATGGAGGTAATGTAATACCAATTATTATTTTTGATCTGTTTATTTTATTGGACAAGTGTGTGATGAATGATAATCTTATAGTTTAATTAGTTACGGGGTCAAACAAAAGATACCTCCCCCGGCAAGGTATCATCGAAATGAGATATATTGTGACAAGGGGCAGGGGAGGTGCTTCTTAAAATGGGACAGTCTGTGATTAGTAGAGGGGAAAGGTTCAAAAAAAGGCAACCAAAACAAAACCAAAACGCGGCTTAGCTGGCGTGGACTACAAAATTTTGTATTTCGTGGTCATTCCAAGAGGCATTTTGTCATTTTAAAATGCGTTAATCACGTCATCTGTTTATATAAGCGTTCTAAAACCGTTTTAGAAATTTCTATTTTATTTTTGAAGATATAATGACATATGATTATTTACATATTTGTGAATTCTTTTTTTCCCCCGCTTTCACGTATAGATGGCCAGCCAAATTACTTTTTCCAAATGAATAATTCTGTTCCCAGCCTTCCTGAAGGTCACTGGATACGCAGACTGGATCGCTTCAGTCATCAGCCCCGAGGAGAGCCCTGAGGAAGTTCAAGTAGCTGACCCAGTGGAAGTAGCTGATATTATCCAGGTAGCTGATGCTATCGAGGTAGCTGATCCAGTGGAAGTAGTTGACGTTATCATTATGCCTGAGCCAGTGCAAATAGCTGATAATATAGTGTTTTATTAAATGTTTGATGATGAAATAAAGTGTTTGGTTTAATTTGTGTTTTATTTAGTTAATCGTTTAGGTTGACCGGAAATGGAAGGTGAAGTGAATCTCGGTTAGGGCTATGGTTCGTTATTATTTTCTGGTCCTTTGCTAATCACCAATAATTAATTGGTAATTAATTCTTTACTAGTGGTCGGCCCCGGCTTCATGTGGTACGATTTTCTAGAAGGTAGATGTTCTAAGAAACTTCATTGTGTCTAAAACAACGGAAAAAATCCCCAATTGATCAATCTCTTTTGGAGATTTACGCTTTTGTATGTGAGAGTCGAAAGCCATCTCGCATCGGGGAGATACCACGTCTAGTAGCATGCTATTGTATTTCGTTCGGTGAGTGACGGAGCCGAAGGCCCATATCCTTTTCCTTACACTTCCCAGTCCTTTCCTTCATTCCTCTCGTCGATCCTTTCTGAATCCCTGAACATAAATTAAAGTCGGCAATCCAATTTGTAGAGGCCTTACAGACCTTACTGTCTATCATTTAAATCGACTTTACGCCTCTTAAAACGTTTATGGGCGATGATAGCGCTGACAATCAGACGACCAACCAGCTCCATTGCCGACGATGACATTAAAAAGCAACACATTGGCAATAATTATAGAAATATAAATTTGATATAAATTGATTTAAATAATGTGTGTGTGTGATTCTTCAAGCTCCTAAGGAGAGCAATTTAAAATCATTTTAATCAGAATTTCATTTTATTTGTAAAAAGGAAAGGCGTGTTGTAACAACGGATCTAGTTTCTGGTAAAATTTCCGCTTGCGCGAGTTTTTTTTTACATTTTTATGTGTAACATGAATAATTTATATTACACGGAATAGCTTTGAAGTCCGAATTGAAGAATTGATTTTGTACATAGATGGAGCAAAAACGTTTTAATTTGCTATCGCTTACTAGTTCGACGGCATTTAATACGCAATATCCTACTAATATTTTAAACGCGAAAGTTTGTAAGTATGGATGGATGTGTGAATGTATGGATGTTTGTTACTCTTTCACGCAGAAACTACTGAACCGATTCCAATGAAATTTGGTACCTAGATAGTTGGACCACAGGAATAACACATAGGCATCTTTTTATCCCGATATTCCTACGGGATATAGGACTCTTTAGCTTCAGCTTTTTTTTTTCTTATATCAGTATACTAGCTGCGCCTCGCGGTTTCACCCGCGTAAGTTCGTATCACGTAGGAATATCGGGATAAAAAGTTGCCTGTATGTTATTCCAGTTGTCCAGCTGTCTACGCACCAAATATCATTGCAACCGGTTCAGTAGTTTTTGCGTGAAAGAGCAACAAACACACACACATCCTTACAAACTTTCGTATTTATAATATTAGTAGGATAGGATGTCCGTAAGTTGAAACAAAGTTTAATGCTCAGTATTTACATAGGTATACTAATTAATAGGTTATTCACGTGCGTAGTGTGGCAATGTGATGCAAACATTAATTCCTTAGGCATTAAACCTGTAAGTCTAGGCAAACCTGATAATTGCATAAGTTGATTGAAATGAATTTGTGAATGGGTACTCACCTTGACTTGAAAGTAAGACATTGCGTCCTATCTATACTAATATGAAGACGACTTTGTTTAAACGTCGTAATCTAGAAAATGCTGGTTTGAATTTAATTTTTATGCTAGTCCATTTATTGAGGAAGAGTTTATTGACCAATAGGTGGAGGTCATCAACGAAAATCGGTCAAGTGTAAGTCGGACTCGTGACACTAAGGATTCCCTACAAATGACTTAAAAAGGAAGAAAAGAGAGTGAAATTTGATATTGTATTAGTAGAGAACGAGAAAGGACATGGGTTAGGTAGGCGGAAAGTGCGGAAATAAAAATAAAAACTTTTTTTCCTCTTACCAATACATAAAAATCATCATCATCAGCCCTTATATGTTCCCACTGCTGGGACTCAGGCCTCCTATGAGGGTTCAGGCCATAAACCACCACGCTGGCCAAGTGCGGGTTGGCAGATGTCACATGTCGTCGAACTTTCGATTCTCGGACATGCCGGTTTCCTCACGTTGTTTTCCTTCACCGTTTTAAGCAGTGGTAATGTTATCTACATGTGCAGATAAATTGAGAAATCAATTTATTTCCTGCACGCTCGCCCGGTCTCGAACACCGACTTATCAATTTTGAAGTCCGATGTTCTCACCACTGAGCCACCACTGCTTTTAAATACATAAAAGTATAATATAATAACTGCTTCTGCCGAATCGTATCTTCAATGAATTTGGTTGTACGAGTGTGCTAGTGAGAGCGAAACGAAAGTAGGTGACGTAGACCTTGAGGCTTGAACACAGATTATATAATCGGTGTTGTAACAGATTAAATATATGATCTGTACAAACTGTATAATAAGGTATGCGACGGGCTGGCGAGACGCGAAAAAAATAAAGCCTTCTAGCATACCCTGCCACGCGTTGCTGTGGCTGACTAATAATTAAAAATATTAAGATTATAAATTATTGGGATAATTAATAGAAATAAAAACTATCCTACATCTTAAGTTGGACCAAATTACACATAAAATGCCAAATTTCATCAAAATCGGTGGAGTTCGTGAAGAGTTCATTGGGAACATACATCATGACACTTGATTTATATATAAAGCCTATGTCAAGAATAATGTAGATGTAGATATACAAAAATAAAACGTTTGTTTGAAACCGCGTCTATCGAGATATTGAATAATATCATATTTAACAAAAAACTAAACCGTCTTCAAATTATCAGAACAAAACCAGTCTATGCTAATATCTATATATATAAAATTCTCGTGTCACAGTTTTCGTTGCCATACTCCTCCGAAACGGTTTGACCGATTCCTCTGAAATTTGGTAAGCATATTGGGTAGGTCTGAGAATCGGCCAACATCTATTTTTTATCCCGATATTCCTACGGGATACGGACTTACGCGGGTGAAACCGCGGGGCGCAGCTAGTAATATATAATATAATAATATTATAAAGCTGAAGAGTTTGTTTGTTTGAACGCGCTAATCTCAGGAACTACTGATCCGTTTTGAAAAATTCTTTCAGTTTTAGATAGCCCATTTATGCGGATGGTTTTAGGCTATATATGTACCCAGGCCAAAGCCGGGGCGTACCGCTAGCTTCAAATAAAAGATGAATCATAAATACAGTTATAACCTACACCTTGTTTTAAAATCGGTGGAAAAAGGTAATAATGTGCTTGCTCTTTTTGCTGTTCTTGAGTCACGTGAGAGAAAAAGTTCATATGTGAAATTATGAAATACCAGTTTTTGCCCGCGGCTTCGCTCGCGTTGAATTCGCAGTAGTTTAATAAGATGTTATTACACATACTTCCTCTTGAATCACTCTACCTATAAAAAAACCCCATCAAATCCGATGTACGCATCAACATAATGAATCTGATCTCTATGACTCGCACTAGTATTATATGTTATTGTTCACACCTCCATCCTTAATTCATTTAATATTTAAAACTGTAAAACTTCAAAAGTATTATAAGATTTAAATTCTTATGTAGATATTTAGCGCTGAAATTTAAGTCTCCAATAAATATTCTATCGCATTCTCAAGATTTATACTAATCTTCTTTGACGTCTTAACTTTTGAACATCGAATAAATCAATACTCAATAATACAAGATTTAATTACCGAACGATGCCAAAGACAATCGTGAGACTTTTACGATAAACGGCTGTGAGAATCGATAATTGGGATCTGGGACGTGTCAGCTGTTACGTTATACGCGGATGTGACACGGTTCGCGGTTAGACTGCGTATAACTACACTCGCAATTGGTTTTGCTCGTGTTTTTGTATGTTTGTAACGTCACGCAAAAAACATTGGACCGATTTCAAAAATTCTTTCACTATTAGATAGGTTCAACTTCATTCAGTTACATAGGCTTTATATGTACCACTAGATAGTAATTAATAATAAATAAACTAAAAAATCGCTTCGTGTTTTAATTTCTTGATGCAATTGCATTTTATTTTTGGTTTGGGTTTCTATTAAATTTAACCGACTTTCCTGAAATAGCAGGTTAACAAAAATTGATAAAGTGTTTTTTTATGTTTTTTGTGGACAAAACTCACGAACTGTTTAATTAGATTTTTTTCTTATTTTCTTAATTTAAATTAGATTTTTTTCTTATTTTCTTAATTTAATTGAAAACGTTTAAAAATGGAAAATTTATAGAGTTTCATCTCCTTTTTGTTTTAAGCAATGATTTGGATTTTAACATATTTTCAAATACTTGCTTGCTTGAAAATTGCTTGAATTTTTTTGTAAAATAAAGCATTTTAATATAATATATATTTAACTAGCTGCACCCGGCAAACGCTGTTCTGCCTTACTCTTATCATTTAGGGGTATGAAAAATAGATGTTGGCCGATTCTCATAGATACCGGATAAATATGAAAAATTTCATCAAAATCGGTCAAGCCGTTTCTGAGGAGTATGGCAACGAAAACTGTGACACGAGAATTTTATATATTAGATTAATAATAACAAAAATGCTTATATTTGATTATTAATGAAAGCACGTTTTTGCCTTACTTTTTTTCCTCTTAAGGTTCTCGATCATATGAAGGGCCGGCAGATCTCAGATTTTGTTAAGAATTGTATTGCGTATGATACGACTTTCTCTATTGCGGCATCGCTTGCGGCTGCCCGAACTTTTGTTTGGTCATTTGGTAGAGTGCGCGCGCAATCCACGACGCGTTTTGGAAAATAGCGTAAAAATTATAACAAATTCATTATAAAGTTACATCCACTGCTCTTGAATTAAAAGTGTATATAGTAAATAAAAATTAAAACATTTTTAATTATTGTGTAAAAACTCTTTGGAGTGCATTTTTAGCTATAAAAAAAAAATCACAAATTTGGCGGGAATCATGTTCCAATTTTAATTTTGTGATTGGAAGTGTTGTGACTTGTGTTGTGATCTCTAAAATGAAACGAAAATAAAACAAACTAATTGCAGTGTTTATAAAAATGATGCGATTTAAGAAATTAGTTTGGTTGTTTATTTTATTATGGGTTATTCAAGACTACGCTGTAAAGAGTGATATACTGTGGTATATATTGACGTGTGTAGTAGTATTTAGTGTAATATGGAACATAGTCACATATGATTATGACTATTGGGAAAACAGAGGTATATTTTCACCCCCGGCGTTACCCTTAGTTGGTCATATAGCAACAGTGGCGGCTTTAAAGGAGCAAGGTGGTGTGTGTTTTAAAAGGATTTATGATGAACATAAAGAGAAACGTTATTTAGGTAAGCAATAATAGCATTTTTTTATTGATTTTAACGATCATTTTACGAAAATTTTGTCAATAGAAAAATACCCAGCCTGAACATAAATTTCTTATTTTTTTTTCGTATATGTATTTTTACTTCTAATGTGTATCGTGTGTTGTTCTATATGTATCTTTTTGTATTGTATATAAGTATATGCTATTTTTGTGACGTTGAGAATAAATGTTCTTATTAAAATGTTATAGGGATATGTCTCTGTATCTAAATACATTTCATTAACGACATATAAAAGCATCTTACACAGATGTTTTTTTTATATATATATATATATAAAAAAAATAGCTATAGCTGCGCCCCGCGGTTTCATCCGCGCAAGTTCATACCCCGTAGGAATATCGGGATAAAAAGTTGCCTATATGTTATTCCAGGTGTCCAGCTGTCTACGTACCAAATTACATTGCAATCGGTCGAGTAGTTTTTGCGTGGAAGAACAACAAACACACACACATCCTACAAACTTTCGCATTTATAATATTAGTAGGATTATACATAAATGGTTTTTATCTTAATATGTCCCTTATTTTTATTTGTTTATGTTAGAAAAAGGATTCAACGAAGGTTAACCCGTTCATTTTAATTAAAAGTTCTTATATTTATGTATGAACATTAAGTTTTAATTCAGATGAAATACTAGATATTCAGATATCTAAATCATATTGCATGCGAACATTTGAAACGTTACAATGTAGTATGTATATTTGTTTACAATTAAATTGCTTAACACTAACAATTAACTAACTGATTATCTCATCTCCTGTTTTTAACTGAGTAATTTCAAAGAATTGTTACAAAAACGAATTATAATTCAAGTCGATTTAAATTTATACTATATTATTAAATTGTATAATATATCCAGTGGTCAATTGCCAATTTATTACTAATATTATAAGAAGAGTTTGTTTGTTTGAACGCGCTAACCTCAAGAACTGCTGGTCCGATTTGAAAAATTCTTTCAGTGTTAGATAGCCCATATATTGAGGAAGGCTATGAACCACGGGTGAAGCCCGTATAAGTATAAAATATATGTTTGCATCAATAGCGGTAAAGCAGTTTTCATAGAAGCCAATGTTTAATAATAAACATGCCGATGTTTCAAAATGACTTTAACAATTTCAGGCCTATGTCACAGGTGTCTATACCTACGTTTGATATTGATTATATGAAAATATAATGACGATTTTTTTTTGTTTGGACACGCTTATTTCAGCGACCACTAGACCGATTTCAATAAATCTTTCACCAATGAGCGAACGTTAAATGTTTTCTCGACAATACTTAATCTAATGCTATTCTCATTGATTTTAATTACCTTGTTTTTACTCACCCACGTCTAGTTATTTCCGTCTATTTGAAGGGTTGCTTGGCAGAGAACGCTACCCAGCTATAGTACCAGCTTTTGCTTATATTGCCTTAAATATACTGTTTACCTGTCATGTTTTTATTAACAATTAGCAATAAAGAATTATCATTTCATACGATGAGGGTATTTTTTAAAATTCTGATTGATTCACTATCACTGTCACAATTAAATCGAATCTTATTTAACTAATACATGTAACTAATAAATACATATCACGGAAAAATCCGCCAAGCTATTTACTCTGCGTTATGTGCTATTGACATATAAATGAATACATAAATGCATACAATAACAATGCATACATACGCGCTCGACCAAATTACATAATCCTCCTAGCGTATTTGGAACAGAAACAAAATAGTGAATAGTATGCGAAAATTAAAGTTTTTTTTTTTAATAAGACCGGCTCTGTCCTCGTTCAGTTCCCGCGATTTTCCTAATATCCGTCGATTAATTTTATTTAACATTGATCATAGAAGTGGAATAATTGATAGGACCTTCACATTATACTGATTATGTTTGGCCTGTGATTAGTTAAGAACGCGTGTGCACAAATATCTAAAGGTATTGCTTGCCTCTCACGATGATAGATGAAAAACTTACAAAAAATTGGTGAAGCGCGAGTCGATCTTAACACTAAGAATTCCGTACGGATAGTTATATAGATTTTTTCTTTTCTGATTTTGTCTTCTTACCAACGACACTATGATTGCTTGGGTTAAAGATTTAATAATATTTTGTTTATATTACCGGATGTATTATCGGATATATTCATATCGGTTTCTTAGGAGTATATATCTCTGTATTTGCTTCTGTACATTGCCAAACGGTGATTTTTCTTCTCTTCTCTTCTCCTTGATTTTACGTGTTTATGTTACCAAAAAGGCGTTTAACGCCTTAAAAATTAAAACCACAGTCAAAGAAACTCTTTAAAAACCAACCCGTATCCATAATAAATACATACTTCCAGGTACACACCAATTCTACCAGCGCACTCTGGTTGTCTGCGATCCAGACATCATCAAACGCATGTGTGTGAACGACTTCCATCACTTCACGGATCGCGGGTTTAACTTCAATAAAGACACGGACCCTTTGGCTGAGTCAGTTCTGTTTCTGAAGGGAAACGAATGGAGGAGGCTGCGAGCGAAGATATCTCCTATATTCTCGTATGTATATCCAGTTTAATGGGCTAAGCATGATGCTAGTTATTCGTCTAATGGTACCGCAGGATAGGCCAATGCCTAGTTTATATTTTGTTTTAATGTTTATATTTTTAACTTTAGATCCTGAAATAATTGATTGATGCTAGTTTTATGCTGAGTGTTTATCTCTTTTCAAATATTCCAATGCATATATTTTGTTATTTAATAGTTCAAGTTTGCTTCTTTGTCTTTTTCTATTCAATATATATGTATACGGAGGCGGGCGAAGCTGCGGGTGGGAAACTAGTAGTATATAAATGGTAATAAAATTTGATCATATATTACTTATTCATCACATTTTTTATATAAAGCATACTATCTATATGAAGTTGATTAAGAAAATACTTTAAGGAAAATAATTAAACATTGATGGGGTCATTTCCTAATAAAATGTTCAACCTACCAAAGTTATAAAAAAATAACACTTATCCATTATATTTATAGGCCAAACAAACTCAGGGGAATGTTCCCTCTCCTCGAAAACACAGCTAACGAATTCTTGGTTCGCATAAAGAAACTCGCCAAATCGGGCTCTGAGGATAATAACAATAACATAACAGATAGAGGAATAAAAACTGATTCTAATAATGAAGACGTTAAAGTTAAAAATGGCGTGATAGTTGATTCGGAGAAACTAGTGGGTGGGTATACAGCAGATGCTATAGTGCCGTGTGCTTTTGGACTTAAAAGCAATGTCATGGACAATTCCCAGGATCCCTTCGCTGTGGCGTTACATGCGTTTTACGAAATGAGCTGGTTCAATATATTTGAGAAGTGAGTAATTGCTATATTTATATGTCTATTTTATATATTGTCAGTTTTAACGCCACTTACGTGGCGATTTTTAATAGGATTTTAGCAGCTTCACCTGTATGTTTGTGTAACCGACTCCTTTAGAATATGACCAGCTTTAAACGGTAAAAACTAAAAAAAATATACAATAGAATTGATAACCTCCTCTCATTTTGAAGTCGGTTGACAGAAAAACAAACAGACTTACGCATTAATTGCCTCAGTAACTCAATGGTGACTTATAGACTGACATAGTGATCTATCAATTCAACGAAATCAAGAAAATCAGACAGCCCAAACCGCTGGACCGATCGAGCTGAAATTTGGCATGCAAGATAGATATTATAACGTAGGCATCCGCCAAGAAAGGATTTTGATAAATTTTGATAAAATAGGGGATGAAAGTTATACCCTGAAAATTTATTAAGACCGCGCGGGCGAAGCTGTGTGGCAACAGCAAGTTTACTATCATCATCATCAGCCCATATATGTTCCCACTGCTTGGACACAAGCCTCCTGTGAGGGTCCAGGCCTTAATCCACGAACTTTTGATTCTTGGACAGTCCGGTGTTTTCCGTAATGTTATCCACATGTGCAGATAAATTGAAAAATCTATTTATTTCCTGCACGCACGCCCGCTCTCGAACCGCGACTTCGATTTTGAAGTCCGAGGTTCTCACCACTGAGCCACCACTGCTTTTTTATAGTTAAGTTTACTATATTGTGATAGAAATGTCACTTTTCAGGACAATGCGACAATTCTGGCCGGCCTTTGTGTTGTTTTTCAAAATCCGGATAATACCAAAGAAGACGCATGACTTCTTCTACAATATCGTGGCCAAAGTGCTGAAGGAGAGATCGAGAGGAGTGCAAGAGAAGAGAGGAGACTTTATAGACATGATGATGGCGCTTCAGAGGGAGGACTGCAAGAGCGACCTGGAGAACGACTATAAGATCAGTGAGTATGCACTCAAACTCAAATTCGAACTCAAACTCAAATTCTAACTCAAACTTAAAGCATATTTTTGTTCATATTAACTTGATATTACACTGATAAAGTTTTTATTTCAAATATAATAGCTTTTTCCCGCGGCTTCGTATGCTTCACGGTTTTTTAATAAACATTATAATTGATGTAAACATTTCGAATCACTTTATCTATAAAAAAAAACCATCAAAGTTCCTTAGATATAAGCATTCATACACACATACAGCCGCGGAAAGCGACTTTGTTGTAACTATGTAGTGATAGAGTAAAGTGTTTTTTTGCGCCTGCCATACCAGAATTGGCAAATATAATGAAGTGAAAATGATACGCCATTTAAAATAATATGCTAAAAATTTGAATAATTTAACAGTAAAATAACGTTATATTATTCGTAACATATCCTATTAATATTATAAACGATTAGTTTGTGAATATGGATGTATGGATGTTTATTATTTCATGCCAAAACAGCTTATCGTATCTGTATGATAGATGGTAGAGAGATAGATAATTCATAGTCTGGCTAAGCACATAGGCTGCTTTTTAACCGGCTACCACGCGAGTGACGCCGCGGGTTACAGCCAGTAATAAATATAAAAAAGCGTACGTGTAATTAATATATAAACATATAAAATTCGTATTTTACCTAAATACGAAATGTTTGAGATAACTTCGTCGTACCCGCGACTTCGTTTGCGTTTTCAATAATTACTTAGATTGACTTTCACCCCTCCCCCCTCAGGCACCGTATTGATTTCCGGGATGAAAAGTAAATAAGATCCTTCCTCGGAGTAGGTGCTATAACCATACCAAGTTTCATCAAAATCTGTTCAGTAGTTTTTGCGTGATTCGCACTCGGGATACAGACAGACAGACATACAATTTTTTTTTAAATTGCATTTTATACTTTAGTATCGACGATAAAACGCACTACAAAAAAAAAAAATTCTAAATATCTTTAATGTACAGAATTTGACCCCGACCATTTTTATTATAGGACCACAGGACAGTTCTTTGGCATTACTGTTATTTATTTAATATAAATAAATTAATAAATAACTTATTATATAGAACTGAAATGTAATATTGATATTATTTTAAACTAGCTTTTTCCCGCATTAATACATGTTATACATATAAACATTCTCCTCTTTAATCAATCTATCTATAAAAAAACTGCATCAAAATCTGTTGCGTAGTTTTAAAGATTTAAGCATACATAGGGACACACGGACAGAGAAAGCGACTTTCTTTTATACTATGTAGTGAAGAGGAACTACAGAGTTTGATGCCGGCTCTTCTCTGTAGAAACTGCTTTCCGAACCGGTGTCGAATGCTAAAACTATGTAATGACGATTCAAAAGTGCTTCTATAAGAAGACCAATTGAATAAATAAATGCTTGAGTTTGAGTTTGAGTTGAATTTATAAGTCTGCCTTAAAACTTCCACAGCGGACATGATTATATCAGCTAACGCGTTTATAATATTCTTGGGTGGATTTGAGACGACTTCATCCACGCTGGCCTTTCTCTTGCTGGAGCTGAGTGTACATCCGGATGTACAGAAGAAGCTGAGGGATGAGATCCAGCAGGTGTTGAAGGATGGCTTCTCCTATGAGAGTCTGCAGGAACTGACTTATATGGAGATGGTGATACAAGGTTAGTGGTGGGATATATAGTGGCTAAGACTTGACTAAGATCCTGATAAATATCAGGACTTAGCAGGTTTTAACGATTTGTTTGCTGTTTTGAGATCTTCTGAATATATTTTGGGTTTGATTAATGGATTTTATTCACTTAGTATCTACCGTAACGAAAGTTATTAAAATTGTTTGTTTTTCATCGTAATAAGATGTTTGGTCACACTTAAAATTTCAAAAGATTGTTTAATAATTGGAGTTTTTTATCCATTTATATCTATGATTTCCGGTTTCTTACAGTTTTTCAGAATCAATAATATTTTTTTATTTCAAAATTTATCACTTATAAAGCATTTTAATGCTATAAAACTAAAAATTAAACTTCATAATATCATTGAAATAACGTTTCGTATTGGTTGTGATGGTTCTTAATCATCTCAATAGATGGCGTGGGGTTTCCCTTAGGCACATAAAACCGAAAGACTAGAAGAAATTCAGTAGCAAAAAGACGCGGGTTCGAAACCCGCCTCGTCCCCCCGCCCCCATCGAATTTTTTCAATTCTCTCGATCAATAATATTTCCAATATATCTTATACATACAATTAATATTTTATTCATATTAACGTATTTAAACTAGAAACACTTCGCCTATACCCCCCGTTCCCCACGATACAACGCATGTGCACCCGGGACTACCCCATCCCGGGGACCAGCGGGGTGGTGCAGCGCGGGACCATCGTGCTGTTCCCCACCCTGGGGGTGCAGAGGGACGAACAGGTAGGACTGCCTTACTTACTAGGGTTATAGTGGTATGGAAAATAGATGTTGGTTGATTCTGAGACTTACAGACAGACACACTCACACACACACAACAGATCATAATAGAAAACAACGGCATATCTATAAACGAGAAGCATGCAAAAATTTCATAAAAATCAGTCCAACCATTTTGTAGGAGTACGGTAACTAAGATTGTGACACGTGAATCGTCCGATCGGTCCAGCGGTTTGGGCCGTGCGTTGATAGATCACTGTCAGTTAGTCACGTTTGAGTTAATATATATTTAATTTAGAATATATAGATTTTGTATTGAATGTTAGAATTTATATATATTAATGTCAATAGTGGTTAAAGAAATATATATAATTAATAACTGAATTAGCGAGAAGTTAATTTTATGAATTTTATGAAATAGATAAATCATTTATTATGGTTAATTGGTGTTTTTTTTATTTTTTGTGAGAGTCTCATATTGTGGTGGAAGTGATTTTATTTTATTGCTCTTATGAAATTTTGATTATTTGTAAGACTTCGTCTATGACAAAAACTTTTTTACCTCATTTAACTTAAAAAAACGCCTTATAATTTTTTTTACTTTTCTTAAATGACATATGATTTATAATTTACCTAATTTAAATAAAAAATCACTATTATATAATATTTATTCGATTCACATACACCAGTATTTCGAGAACGCGTCCCAATTCGTCCCAGAGCGGTGGGCGGAGGGGCGCGCTCTGCCCCCGCCCGGCGTGTACATGCCGTTCGGGGACGGGCCCCGCTATTGTATAGGTGAGTTGTAGATGAAAAAATTATTAATTACAATTTTAGTAATGTTTTTTGGTGTGTTTTTAATAAATAATGTTGAAAAAATTAAAAAAAAGTTGACTTTTATAATTATTAAATTTTCGGTCAAATAGTGAATTAATGAGTTCAGTATAAAAAAAAAAAAATATTTATAAGAAATGTTAACAAAACAACTAAACATGACAAGTAAGAGCTTTTGAATATAAAAACAATCATCAAAATCGGTTCACCCCGTAAAAAGTTACGAGGTAACAAACACACATAAAACATTTGAATTGAGAACCCTCTATTTTGGAAGTTGGTTAAAAATACAGTCGAATGCAGAACCTGCTCCTATTTTGGAGTCGGTTAAGAGCTGACGTTCTCTTTGATATTAATTTCAAAAACAATTCAATGTATTGTATTTAATTACATTTCACTTGAAACTTGAAGTGAGCATTTTTTCTCTTCAACGTAATTTCAACTCTTTGCCTTGTTGTTAAAGACTATTTTTACTTAAATTAAAGACTATTGTTGTTTTTATAAAGTTCTTAGAAATATGTGTCGACTTGTTGACTTGGGAAATTTAACATTGACCTTTTGTTGTGTTATAGTTTTATGTATTAAAATAATGGTATTTATTATGTAATTATTATTAGTAATTATTTTAAGCATTTTTAAGGATTTTTTTAAATAATCAACATGAATACATGTCGATAAAATTGCATTTTGCGTTGAATTTAGGTATGTTATTATTGATAACTACTGAACCAAGTTTGATGAGATTATGAGCTGTTTTATATTTGAGTTTATTTTTGAGTTAAACAATAATTGATCAAACTCCGACGCGAAAACATAGATTTTACAAGTTTAACTCGATATCTGTCTGTGAAATGTCTATGATGCATCGTAGCTCCTGAACGTATGAACCGATTTTGATTTTACTTAAAAGATAAATCAATCAGGAGTGTTTTTAGGTATTTTTATCCAATATGTCTGTCATTATTTTTATTATTTTTTCAATTTAAATTAATTTGACGCTATACGTAATATTACGACAAATAAATAATTAAAATTAAAATTACTTTTCCTTTGTGTGTATATTTATGGATTTACAAGACACAAATATAAAAAATTCCGATCTGAAGTCCGTTAATATTAATGTATGGAAAATACACAAAACACACTTTTTTTAGGAAAACGTTTCGCTATCATCCAAATGAAGTGTTGTCTGGCTCGGCTTCTCCCACACGTGGTGATAAAACCCGTGAAGGGCGCGGAGCCCCGTTTGGGGCCCTACGAAGCGGACCCTTTGTGCCCCATGACCCTACACCCCGCCGACTCCAGAGTTATTATAAGTTTATTATAATCGAAATAAAAACAATTTTTTGTGATTTTTTTTTATAATGAAAAAAAATGTCAAAAAACTTCGATGTAAGAAATGCATTTTCTGATAACATACAATCGATTTGTGTTAATTGTATCTGTTTGTTGTTATTTTAAATAATCTAGTTACCAAATAAATAAATTACGACGCACAGTGTTTTCTTTATTTCTTTTCATATTCCAATATTTTTAAATTAATTTTAAATATAAGCAAAACCTTCAAATTGTCAGAACTAGACCAAATTTAAAACAGGCTACACGGGCACCAGCGTTCAAATAAAATTAGGATCGTCAAAATCTGTTCACCCATTCGAAAGTTCTGAGATAACGAAGCCAAAAAGCATATCAGTCGATTTGATAATCTCGTTTTATCGAAGTCTTGCTTGCTATTTAACTTATAAAATGTATTACTTATATATTACTATACTTTTAAATCCTATAAATAGCAATACTTACAGTAAAGATTATAAGTGTAAAGTATACTAATAAACCTTTACACACATACACAGAAACAGCTAAATCGATTTTGACAGGACTTAATTTGGCAGAGTAACTAACAAGGAGCTAGATAGTTTTCATCTTATAAAATAAATTTCAAAACATGGCCTTACGCGGACGAAGTCGTGACTAATTAGATAATAAACTACACACAATAATTTTTGGTTCCTACAATGCTAAACATAACCCTCTTTCAGGAGAAGTCGGATAAGTTCATTCTTAAGAAACAATATCATACGTTATATTTCTCCAATCATCAAATCTTTTTGTTTATAAAGCAAATCTTTGATTATTTAACAAGCGAATAAAAATATTACATCAGTATGCATCAGCTATTCAAACGATGTGCTTGTCTGGAGTGGTCTGCAATTAAAACGAATTAAAATAATAAATATATAATTCGCGATAAACCAAGTCATACAAGGATGGAAGTCAATGGTAAGTCTAAACTTTTATAAACAATAACATTTTTTTGTTTGTTTGTTTGTAGGATTGAAGTCGAAAAGTACGTGAACCTATTTTTATTAATTAATAATAAATCAAAAAAACATTCTTTTTATTTAATGTTTTATTGTTTAAATTTGAAAAGCTATATTTTAACGAGTAACATATAGCAGGCGATGATTTTTTTTATTTAAACATGTGCTCCTACCCGGCATTGCCCATGGTACAAGTATAGCCTAGAACTCAAACACACACTTTTCCTAAGATTAACGAGTCCAAACAAACAAACAAGTTAAACAGATTTATTCTACTAGTATAGATTTAATCAATTACGGGTATAAAGAATTGAAACTAAAATAAACTAAAATATAAAATGTTTTGGGGTAGATAGAAAAAATGAGGGTAATTTTTAAAAACATATTGTTGCTGTGTTTTTCTACAGAATATTGTCAAAAAAGATAACTTACGATTAATCAATATGTTATTTGCTTACCTAGTAGGTTTACTTTCCTACTGATATAATGATATAACTAGCTGTGACCCGCGGTTGAAACCGCGTAAGTCCGTATCCCGTAGGAATATCGGTATAAAAAGTGCCTATGTGTTATTTCAGTTGTCCAGCTATCTATGATGCAAATTTCATTGCAATCGGTTCAGTAGTTTTTGCGTGAAAGAGTAACAGACGCACACATACATATGCATCCATCCTCACAAACTTTCGCATTTATAGTACTTATTATTATTCGCCAGTAGATGTCAGGAAGAGTCATAATAAATTGGGACTACTCAAACGCCTCCTATTTGTTAAAAAAAAACACGAATAAAACACGAATATGACATTTTCTAAAAAAGATTTCTAGCTAGATCAATTTATCGGTCCCGAAACCCCCTATATAGTAAATTTCATGAAAATCGTTGGAGCCGATTCCGAGATTCCAATTATATATATACATGCATATATATATATATATATTCGTATGCGAATCGCCCACACCTTTTTTAGTTCTGATTCTTAGAGTGGTATATGAAACAGTAATAAATATGTATACATATAAACAATTTAAAGATAAATACATTTTCATTTTCCTTTTTGTATACCTAGGTTATATTATAGTCCTAATATATGTTATAGTCAAACTTCAAGTGTAACGCTTCTCGGATTGAAGCGCAAACGTCTTAAAGTACTATTATATATAAAAATTTACTAATTTAAATTCACAATTACCTCTCTCTGCATTTTTATGCCTCTGACCCTAACAGGATTTTGTAAAAGCATCTTTATCGGTTTTTATCTTCATCCTCATCGGATAATATACCTTGGATTGGGGAGCAAGGAAATTAAATAAGAAATTGTCCTCGTCTGATGGATAGCGAAGCGACGATTGTGCGTTTTCACCAGTTAAAACTAGTTGTTTGTTGCCCTAGATACAATAGCAAAATATAAGTATCAATATTGGCATGACTTTATTAAAAAAGTATGTAGCTATCATACAAAGAGAATATAAATCTTGTAGGTGTATTCAATGTTCTAGCGATGCGTGCGTTTGTACAACACAAACCTTCTATTTTTGCCTTTTGGTTAGAAATAAGTGTGTCGGGACACCCAAAGGAATATAACGTGAGGACACGCGTATCGCAGAAGCGCGGTGGCGTTTTTCATCCTTATCTTAAAATGTTCTGTATTTGGGCGTAATATATTATAAATATAAAATATGTTAAATATCTAATATCGGTAATGCTATAAGCTGCTTGCTTCGCATTCTTTCGAGTTACACGAGCATTAAAATTGAATTTCAAAATTTTATAATGAGTTGATAGTTTATACCAATACATTAACAATACATAAATTCATGACGCTAATATCATTTCTATTAGATGTCACAGTTTTGTTTTGCTTCATGGAACATATTAAATTAAATACGCCTAAAACTCGATAAAACACGCTTCAACCCCGTTAAAAGTAAAGGAACATCCTTATCCCTCTCCCGCTGTCGCGCGTCCGAGCACAATGGCCCCGGAATAGTGGGCGAAGCCCCAGATACGGGGCTTTCATACCCACAGATAGTAATTACGATAAGGCGATATTAACTGACGTGGATAAAAAGAGCCACTTGACAGCAAAGGGCACTTGCCTGTGACGCGCCTTGAATGGCCGCTTTATTTTAATATAGAACTGTATTGTACAGTCTGTGACATTTATAAAGAACTTGGGTTTGAATTTGAAGTCGGTTATTGATTTAATAATAAAAATTGTATCTACCTATTTTACAAATGTGAATGTTTTCTTTGTTTATAATGGGCAACTTCAAATATTAATCATTATTTAATATATTATGATTATAAAAAATATTGGCAAGTGGCATACACTCGTAATAAATAAATAAATAAATAAATAAATAAATAAATAAATAAATAAATAAATAAATAAATAAATAAATAAATAAATAAATAAATAAATAAATAAATAAATAAATAAATAAATAAATAAATAAATAAATAAATAAATAAATATATAAATAAATAAATAAATAAATAAATGAATAAATAAATAAATAATCAATCCTAATCTGAATGCAACCGTAGATTGATCTAGCAATCCATTTACGGAGAAAAGCTTGTGGATAAAAAATTAAAGCAATGTTTTTGTATTGACATGCAGATTAGTGATCGTTCGGAAAAGTATTATAAGGAAAGATTGATGCTTATCATAGGTAGGAGATATATTATTATCTGTATTTTTAAGTTTTTGTTATGTACTAATGTTTTTAGCACTGAATAAAGATGATTTTATTATTATATTATATTATATGTGGGCGATTAACCATGTTCTTTGCTTATAGACTTGTCCAAAACGTACGGAAGCGGAATAATAACGTATAATACACGTATATATTTTAGACTAGCGGTCCGTCCCGGCTTCGCCCGTAGTACATATAAAGCCTATAGCCTTCCTCAATAAATGGGCTATCTAACACTGAAACAATTTTTCAAGTCGGACCAGTAGTTCCCGATATTAGTGCGTTCAAACAAACGAACTCTTCAGCTTTATAATATTAGTATAGACATAAATATTAAAAATGTAAACACTTCTTTTTTAGTTCATTTAGTTAACAACATATAATTAATTCAATATTCCAATAGGTTATTCCCATCGGTGGACTACTTTCTTTTCCTCACCCTTCCCATTATATTGCTTCTTTCCAGTCGTCAATCATTTCCTTATCCCTAACTCTTTAAAAGTGGGCAACACATCCGCAGAGGCATTACGTCTGCGAAAGTTCATGGACGGTGGTGATAGATTTTACAAACTATAGGCGTTTACAGTGTCTTGGAATATTTACCGTTATATTAAGTAATAAAGTAAAGCTTGGGATAACTGCATGTAACTGGTTTGGCGAATGTCTATGTATTTCAATTTATTTGTTATGTTAGCATAGGATTTGTATATCTGTATTTGTAATTATTGTCTGTGTTTTACCGACACGGCAAATATTGTTAATATTCACATGAAGTTTGCAATAGTGGTAGTGATCATAATTCAATTTGATTTGATTTGTAAGTAATTTTGCCAATAAATAGACTAAACGTGACAAATGAGATATTTTGAAATAGAAAAAAATCAATCACGAGGCGGGATTCAAACCCGCGTCTTTTTGCATAACCGCCTAGCCTCTGGGCTACCCGTGATCCCGCAGCAGTAATCGAATTTCTTCTACCCTTTCGGTTTTATGTGCCTAAGGGACAGCCCACGCCATCTATTGAGATGCTTAAGAACCATCACAACCAATACGAAACATAATTTCAATGATTACAATACTGTATCGATGAAATGCGCATATAAAGCATTTCAATGCTACAAAACTAAGATTTAAATTTTAACGTTACACGTTTGATAAAAGTTAATAAAACATATACAGGGTGTTCCACCGATGGTGTAATATGCTCAATGGTACGTATAAAATCATCAAAAAAAAAAATACGTAGTACGTATAAAAAAATCAAAAAGATAAACTTTTAAAACTCTTTCTGTACACCTCTAACTGGCCACGCGTCTACTTCTGCCACCCGCATGCACACTTACTTCTAAGATTATGTTTTTATAGGCACAATGCCTACATTAGCGGAGCGGTATGTGCCGGCTGAGCGAAGCTAGCGATGTTAGCATAGATTTAAAGAGAAAATGAAATAAGTTTTGTACGTGGTTTTGATGTTTAAGTGTTCTTTTAATCGTCAGAACTAGACCAAAATTAAATGTAACGGAACGGAGGGTATCAGATTTCAAATAAAAGAAAATAATCCAAAGCAGTTCTCCCAGTCGAATGTTCCTTAGAACTTAGAACTAGTATTATTAAAATATTGTTAAATTGATATCCTACCCCTTCTTTTGAAGTCAGATGAAAATTATATGTACAATGTACATTTCATTCCTATATCCATATTGTATGTACCATATTAGTAGCCAATGCTTTGTATGTGGCATCCTCATTTAAAAACAAGTTATTTGACCTTGAAAATGTTTTTATTTTTTCCGATGTAATATATTGAAATTTGGGCAAAAAAGACTAATAAATGTAATGAAAGTAGAATTGTATTATTTCTGTATATGCACGAAAAACTAAAAAAGCGTTCAAAGCTAATTCATTTTCTTAAATCCAAGTTTCTCTTTACAGGTAATATGATGTCGCTACAAACTGATACTGCAATTATGTCTACCCAAAAAACAGACGTTAGCCGAAAACCCTCATATTATGATTCTAAACCTAAAGCGATGCCCCGCCGATCACTGAGGATAAAGTCCTCTTTTACTAATTCAGAAAATGAAACTCGTATAAGATGCAAACACGTTCCTCCTCCACCAAAATGTCCATATCCTTTATATCCTACATTAAATAAAATAAGACAACATTTTTATTCAAGCCAACAATGCCATCAGCTCCACTATTTTCAGAGTTTCTCCCAGGTTCCCCTTAAACACAGGCCAGCAATATTTAATCTGGACTCTTCAAAATCGACGACGTATAGAGTGTTAAAAACAACATCGAACATAGCTGTTGTTAAGAAAATAGCGAGCGAAGTTCTTAATAATAGTAATGATACTAAAAGTGCAGAAAAACCAAACAAAGAACTGGATCGTAAAGCAGCAAATATAAAAATAGGCAAAGTTGAAAAATTGAGTACACATGCAAAGAAATGTAATGAAGTTAGACAAAATCGTAATGAAAAAATTGATGTCAAAAATTCACAACCACATGACATTCATAAAGAAGCAAAAGATGATCACAAGAAGCCAGTTTCAGTCGATGCAAAAAAGTCCGTGAACGTTTTGAATGCAGGATATTCACCACCAATACTACCAATACCTACATATCAAGAGGCTTTAGACATGTGGAAATTTCCGACAGCTGCATATTTGCAATACGTTTACGCTTATTCAAAGTTGATGGAGTAATCATCTTATAAGGGAGCATTCCTTAAACTTCAAAGACTGATAATAATAATAAAAGGTAGTCAGTATTGTGTGATGATATTAAAGTTGTTAAACTGCTGGATGGTCAAAATCATGTGTTAGTCGTTACTTGATAAGTTTATTCAGTTCACTTTTCCTATCTTTCACTAGTCCTATCTTTTTGGGAAATAATTGCATAATAAATTGTTGCATTTTCCATTATATTATAGTAGGATATATTGTAGAAAAATCAGTCCAGGGCGGCCACTATCGGTTCTATACATAATAGTCATTCTTTTATTCAACTTTGGTCTTTGGTCAACTTAGATTTTTTTTATTCACTATCAGACAGACAGTGAAGCCAGTGTCGCGTTATACCCTATGGATTCAGAACATTGGAAATGGAAGCTAATATCATTGTAATATTGTGTAAATTGTTTCGGAATCTTTGATCAATGTTTTAGTTCTGACAACGTAACTCGCAAAATCGATGTATGAGTATGTTTGTTATTTCGCTGTTTATATTCTCGTTTTGTTATATTTTTTCAATCGACTTCAAAAATAAAAGGAGGATTTTGTGTTCAGAACTTTAGAGTGCCCAAATTTTTATTTTTCTTTTTTTATTTGAAGCTTATCGTGTGATCCCATTTTGATTTGGTCTAGTTCTGACAATTTGAGGGCGGTTCAATTTTCTGTTAAAAGTATTCATTCTATAGACGTATAATTTACTTGAGTTGATGGAGAAATATTGTTGAATTTTCGTGTTATTTTATCCATTTTGTTATCTTTAATTATGAAAATGTTGTTAAAACTAACAAGTTATTAAGATTCTCTTGTTTAATATAGTTATATCAGTTTTGTACATTAAGCTATTGTTTTGGTTAAAGTTTTTGCATTTGGTATTGTTACTCGAATTGTATCGAGTGTCTGCTTTAAATTGGATATCACTAAATTATTTATGAATAAAATGTAGGTACCTTGTCTATATAACAGTTATCTGAGGATATATTTGTTAGTTTAAATGTTAAGCGTCTGGATGTCTAAGGAATAAATGTTTAATACTGTTTATTGTTATATATTATTTACTTTATGGACAAATATCCTTTAAAAGAGTAACTAACGAAATTCTTGCTGATTCTTGTTGGTAGAAGCGATCGTCCGAACGGTGATAGTTTTAATAAAGTGATATGCATAGTAAAAGTTTATATGAACAAAAATTTTTTGAATTTTGAGTTTATTATTTGTATAAAACATTATGTACAATCTCGATTTAAAATGTATGTAAATTCGATTATTCTGGTATATTAAAACTGTCAAATTAAGGACTATATAAGAGTGAAAGAGTGAAATATATGTAACTTGATTGTTTTTGACAAGGTGGTTCTTTAATGTGAGTCCTTGATTAAAACAATTTTTCAGTGTTGTAGTTTTGTTTCATTTTCACGATTATTATCTAACGTAATGTTGAGATTAAATGGTAACCATACAAGTATGAAAATGTAATTAACTTTTGTGTAAATCTCTTTCGATACTTCTTGGTAGGAATATTACGAAATAGGTGTCTTTCTTGACTGTATAAAATTATGGAAAATTTATCAACGGATCATATGTCACCTACCTATCGCAGCATAACTCATAAAAACCTTATTAAGTGAAAATAATCTAATTGAAACCTCTACAAAATTAAGTTAATAATAGGAAATGTTAAAACTGTAATCACTGAAAATTGTTCCAACGATTAAGCGAGTTGTCTTCGTGACTAGGCATTTTATAATTGTTATAGGTCTCTCATAATTTCGGAGCAATTTAAAGTTTGTCGAGTTTGCTTTCGCTGAGTAAAACATTTTTAAAATTTTGGTAATTCCGTATAAAGAAATATTATAAAATAGTTTTAATTTAAAAAATAGTCTCTGAAAAGTCTCAATTGGTAATACAATACACATAAATTACAAATATGCTTACCTAAATGGCCGAAACATTAATTGTGAATTGTCTTTCAAGAAAAATTATAGTCCTGTTTTAAGTCTTACTATATGATCTTCGTTTTCAATTGCATAGTCAAGTTTACAAATACAATTAGGCCTACGAATGATATAAATTATGATATCAATGAAAATATGTGTTGGTGGTTTATTGTAAAACAAATGTTATTCCATAAGATAACCCAACATATTAAACGTATTGATTTAGCTATTTTCCAAAGAACTCTAAACATATATTAATTTGTTCTACAACTTTTAATTGCAATAACCTATAAAAGAAACGTATCTGAACGTATTTTACCGCAATCATGGCACCATCTTTGAGACAGAATAATTCTCAAAAATATTATATAAAACTGATTTGTGACATCCTATATTATTGTGGTTTAGGTAACTGTTGGTATGAAGAAAAACAAGGAACTAAATTGCACAAATACCTATACAAAGCGTGGTCCATTTTCGCAAACGTCTTCGGCGTTTTAATTATTTTTAACGAAGTCTTGGCAAATGTGCGCAGCGATTTAACACCTAAAGAAAAGAATGATCTGATGCAATTCACATTTGGCCACCCAACGATTAGTGCCAAGGTCATGATTCTGTATATAAAGAAGGAAGAAATTAAGGCGTTTTTTAAAAGAATGTTGGACGACACAAGAAATTCGGTAGAAGATATAGAAAAGTATGCTGTAAAGAGAGCATTATTTTATTGTCTAGTGTTGATAAGTGTATTATCTTTAGCCCTGTTTTTGACGGTTGTCGATGCAGTGAAAGCGTATTTTGTACAAGGTTAGATATCAAAAATTGGGAATGATATTTAATTATTTAGTTTTTTTATGTAATAGCGGACAATTGAGCTGGTAACTCGTATCTGATGGTAAGTGATCTCCACCGCCCATGAATATTTACAGAGGTTGGGCTACAGCAAATCCGATGGCACCTTTTAGGAGGTAATGGACAGAGAAAGGATTGGTGACGGAACAAAGGATGGACTGGGAGAACCGAATGAAACACAGTAGCATGCTACTATTTCACGCGGACCTCCTGTTCGTGCGGAAGCGTGCTAGACTCCCACATCAAAATCTATCAAGACTAGAGTATAAAGGTTATATGTTTAAAAGGCCTTATTTTATGTGTATGTAAACATCAACCATATAAAGATATAAATAAATATACATTTCAGGTATACCAATAAGAACAGAAGTGATATTTTACCCGACATCGTCCGACACAGGAGTATTTGTGAATATTCTGCGGGTGTTCGTCGAAATACACTTCTGGTTGTTTATCATAATCATGACGTCAATTGATTGTTTGTCCCTCTGCTCCTTAGTATTTCTCGGCTTCAAGTTTAGGGGCGTGAGGATTTACTTTGAGAAATTAGCTGAAAAATTTAATAAACCTTCAATTATCAGTGAGGAGTTTGAGAGTGATTTCATAACTGGTGTTCAGTTACATGAAGATGCTTTGTGGTAATTGTTTCTGATTATTACTATAGTATAAAGCAAAGTCGCCTCCTGCGTCTGTCCCTATGTATGTATGATGAGATCTTTAAAACAATGCAACGGATTTTAAGGTTTATATGTATTATACATATTCTAAACATCTATTTAACTACTCTGAATTGAACAGCACGAAGTCGCGAGTAAAAGCTAGTATAGCATTATATTATGTGCTAATACTGCATGGTCACATTGATGAGAGTTATTTAATACGCAAAAGGCGTTTTATTCATATTATTTTACTTGTATTTAAAAATAACGGTGTTTTTATTTTTTATTTGATATGAACTTAATTCATTTCCACCTTAAAATTTTAGTCTTTCCACGTTTCGTTTTCACGTTGTTTATATGGTATAATAACAAAAAAATACATATTTTCTCGAATAATTATGTCCAAATATTTAACTCTTTCCTTTTCTAGGTGTGCTCGTAACGTTCAACAATCAATGGGATATATTTATAGTGTTCAAATCGTTGAAAGCATTACGTTACTTGTCATATCTTTATTACGATTAGTTGTGAGTACTATACGCATTATATTAACAAAACATTTAAAAAAGCAAACACATATCTTTATAGCTTTTACTAGAATCATTCAATGATGCATCAAAGGCGCAAGCCGCGTTCTTTCACGCAAAAAACAGATTACATCTCGCTCGCTCGTCTACATGACACAGGCAATTAACTTTCGTTATTCCATCCTGGAGCATGTACACTGTACAACCGTCGTGTCCTTTAACATTAAAAATATCTAGTCATGCACATCATTAGTGGCATTTCAAACAGAACGTTATTAGCGTGCGTCAGAGCGCTAACTCGACGCCGCGTTATGACGCATAGCTATAATGTAGGTACTGCGTTGTACTTGTAATACACCGTCAAACAGAGCAACAACGCTTTGAGACGCGACTTCGTGACGCGAGTACGCGTTATGTCGCAGTCATAGACGCGTTATACACCACAACTCGGCGTCATAGTGTGGTGTGAGCGTTCTGACGCAAGATGGGTACGCGTTCTATCTGCCAAAGCTATTCATGTATCACTATTAATACAACAGCTCTTATTGTGCTTCTGTGTGTGATGAAACTGCGTCAACAAAATGATATAATAATTCTTCAGGGTGCTGGTCACGCTAATCCAACACTGTTCGTTGTTGGGATGACAGCTACCATTTGCTTGGTGATATTGACAGGATCTTATATGATGGACGCCGCTGATGTGACACACGAGGTTTCTTTTATATTGTCCGCTCATTAAATAGAACGTAAATTATTCTGAATAGAACGCTCAGTATTTACACAGTCTTATATATATATTACATACTCACATTTATTTAAAATCAAAGGCCTTTTTAAAGCTATCTATATCTAATCAATTATCAAGTATTTGTCCATTGTGGTATTTTTATAATTCTATTTTCTTACATGTGACGTATGAATCTATAACAAAAAGAAGATAGCTCATCCTTTATATATCATAAACTGACTTATTTTTAATCTATACTAATATCTTAGAGGAAGAATTTATCAAGATACGTAAGCCATTTCTAGATATATTCAGGGTCAACCCGAGGCCGAAGGAAGCTGCTAGTGCGTCAATGAATTCATCAAATCCATCAACCATAACATCAACTTTCATTTTAAACACCCGTAATCCCTTTAGGCTTTACAAATTTCGACGGCAATTTTCCACTGCGGTTGGGAGAACGTCAAGGTCGGTCCTGGTCTCCGCACCACCATCGTGCTGGCCATACAGAGGAGCCAGGATCCAGTGTACCTCACTGCGTTTGGGGTTATTAAGCTCTCATATGCTAGTTTTATATCGGTGAGTATTGGACGCAAGGTTCTAATTGTCATTTAAAGCATATGCTTAATAGACATAAGCGCTATATTTGGCGGAAACAGGTATTTCGTATTTATAAAATATTTGCTGCGCCCCGCGGTTTCACCCTCGTAAGTCCGTTACCCGTAGGAATATCGGGATAAAAAATTGCCTGTATGTTATTCCAGTTGTCCAGCTATCTACGTACCAAATTTTATTGCAATCGGTTCAGTAGCTATTGCGTGAAAGCGTAACAAATATACACACATTCTTACAAACTTTCGCATTTATTATATTAGTAGGATCATTACAATAAACATCATTGATACGCAATTTCAAAAAAAATTACAAATTTTTATTCTAAATTATCAGACTCATTGTAATTAATGTTGGTAAAGGTAATTTTTTCTTTGTTTTATGTTTAATTGATAATTTTCTTCTTTACAGATTCTTCGATCGTCATATTCATTTTTTGCAGTTATGTATTAATGCATAATACGAGAATATAAGCTAATTCAGCTAATAATTAAATGCACAATATTTTCGTTAGTAGCCTTCTGGTCAGCGTGGTATCACCGTGAGATTATAATCTTACGCGCAAGCAAAAGTGTCGAAAAATTGTAATCCTTTTCTCGCAATTTCATACATAATTTTTCGTTTAACTATAACGCCATTATATCGCAGCTATGTATAATACTGAGAATTGATTTTTCCCAAACGTCTGTCAGATACAGGTTGCGATTTGACGAAGCATACACGAAAAGCAATTAAACTGCACCTAACCACACATCATATCGAATTCCTATTTCAACGTCAATGAAAATAATGCCTTAAATTGTAAGCACTACGTCTGTAATTGTTTCGTGATGAATTAGTTTAAATTTTCAATTTTGGCGGTGACAGATATAAACCAAGAATTCAACCAATACAGATATAAACCAAGTTTTCCTTTCTAGAGTTTTTTAATTATTAATTAATTGATAGAAGTGATTACATTCCCTAGTGAAAATTTAAGTTTTATATAACCTATTGATAATAATTACCTTGTATGTTTTTTTTTTATTTGAATTATTCCTCTTGGATAGTAATTTCAGGCTCTGAATTTTCAAGTCATAAACAAAATTATAGTCTATAATTGATATATTGGTGAGTTAACTACAGGATTTTCCCGTTTGAATCTTTTTAACAGCGTTGCCACTGATTTATGTTAACTGCTTTGTGTTTACGCTAATTGTGAATTATGTTACCAGTTTTTTTCAATTAAAATGTTGGTTATAGAAGCAGGAGCTACGTGATGCTGTGTTCTATTAGTAAAAGATTAAATACCTGTTTAAAACGTATTCTCAAAATCTTTTTAAGCTTTATGCTATTATTTAATACTAGCTGCGCTCTGCGGTTTCACCCGAGTAAGTCTGTGTCCCATAGGAATATCGGTAAAAAAGTGCCTATGTGTTTTTCCAGTTGTCCAGCTATCTACCTACCAAACTTCATTGCATTCGGTTCAGTAGTTTGCGTGAAAGAGTAACAAACATACACATATCCTCAGAAACTTTTGCATTTATAATAATAGTAGGATAGGATTTGAAAAATGTAAAGAATAATCTTCAAAGGCTTTAAAATTGAACTTTTTCGAATATTATTATATAGTATCATTATATAGCATATTATCATTTGGTGAAAAAAGGTAGTGAGATGTTGAGTTGATTGAATGCGAAGGAATCATAAAATTTTCTATAAACTTTACACTGGTTATTGGTGGTAATAATAATACGTTAACTATTATTAGAAAATAAGATTTAATGGTAGCTTGTAAATAATATGTCGATAACATACATATCAAAACACGAATTCTTCCATTGACTTGACCACGGTACGGCCAATGGACGGTGAAACATTTCATGAAATGCGACCACTTTATGAAACTCTCGGGCATTTCACGAAATGGGCAATTCTACCTATGACATAATATATTATGTCGTAGTATACTACGACATAATATATTTAATATTGCGCATTATAAATAAATTTTCCTTTTCCTCACTACTTTCCAGTCCATTCCTTAATTCTTGTCGACAATTCATTCTCAATTCATACTTCTGAGATAGGTCATGAGCTCAGTTGCCAGCTATGACATAAAACATATATTTATTTCTAAGTCACTGTGAGTTACTAATAATTCTAAGCAAGAACATTGGCAGGGTATAGAACCTATACACTTGCGTTGGCCGCTTTTAATGGGTGTAATAGAATAGAATAGATATAAGGATTTAATATAAGGAATTGATTGATCACGTGAATAAAGGAATAGAATGAAATGGATACGGGCCTCCCGCTCCCCCACTCATCGTCTGAACACATTAAAATTCTCATGCTACTATTTCACGACGACCTTCTGCATGGTACCTTCACCAGTGCGAGCTGGCCCAATTCGTGTCGTAGTTGACTTCTACATTTAAAATTTGTATACATTGTTTCCAGCAATTAAATTGAATGTTATATATTGCTTTACAATTCCTAAATTTCATACTAAAGTTAGCTAAATATTATTAAATCGTCCAACATTGCTTATGAGAAACTTATGAGAGAAGCAATTTGTATTTGTAAGCGTATATTTGGAAGACAGCCAAAAATTGTCGCCAAATTTCATTGGAGTGCTGCGTTTAAAAATAATTGTGCTCAAGTTTTTGGTAAGTTCGGAAACAATAGATTCAGAGCTATTGTTTGTGGATTTTTAGATTTGAAAGTATAAAATATACAAAATAATTAAATTGTAGGAAAATGCTCCAGCTGACGTTTTTGAGAGAGACTAGCTGTGTGCCGTGGTTTCTTACGCGAGTTATATAACCTATAACCTTCATGAACAATCTAAAACTGAATTATAATTGGATCTGCTCGTTTCATAAACGAGCGCGTTCCAACAAAAAAACAAATTTATTATCTTTTTTTGTACCATAGTCGACAGAGGAGCTGGCGTCACCTAATAGTAAGATGGTCGGCCGACCCACCAGCTCCATTGCCGACGATGACATAAAAATTATCTATAGTATGCAATTTGTGTTTTTTTTTTGTTATAAATTTAAATTGTTATAAATGTATTTTATAAACATCATAGGAAGTTTCTATGGTGTTTATAACAACAGTAGGTTGGAAACTTTTTTCTTTCTATTTTTTTTGATTGAAATTGGAAAATTCCTCGTCTTTTTATTAACAGCCAGTGTTGCCTGAAACATTATATTGCCATACCCATCAACATCTAAAATTGAATACCAGTGTCTTTTATTGTTAGATATTTCATCATCATCCCATATATGTTCCCACTACTACACTGGGACACAGGGCTCCTCTCAGGTTAGATATTTAATGGAATATATATATATATATATATATATATATATATATATATATATATATATATATATATATATACAAAAGAAGTATCCCTAATTTTCATGACGTGTGTAATATGTATGTAATATTAATAAGGTAAAAGTTTTCTGAATGAAGAACAACGTAAATTGATGGATGAATCGCAGTTAAATAGACGATTTTCTAAGTATAAAACACAGTACTTGGAACATCTAGATCTATTACTTTCAAAGTCGGAAAGTTCTCGAAGCGAAAGTCAAAGTTCGAGCTTTATTTTACTATATAAGGATATCCATTCTTTTGTAGTTTTTTAAATATTAAAAACAGTATTTTAATATATAACAATAATATATAAAAAAAATATTTAGAAAAGAAATTACGTGTTAATGAAAATAATGACCTAATAAATCCGAATAGAATCGCGTCAATCAAGTTAAAATGATAAAAAAAAAAACAGTCGAATAGAGAACCGCTTCCTTTATAATGAATAATAATGGACATAAAGGGCATTTTCGTCCAAAACTTTTGAACACGCGCGAAGCACGCTTGCCGTCTATTTACAAATCTCTCAGCGTTCTCATAGTGTTTGCTTTCACGAGGGTTATTATAGCAGCTTCATTGGTTAACGTTGATTGTAGACAATTATTTACCCGGAATATTAGTAAAATTAAGAGTCCGCCAATATTAAGCTCCACGCATTATTTATTGGATATATACATCGACGCAAAGCGACTGGAAGGGAACCCATAGAAAGTGTCTTGATCTCTCTCTACAAGATGGTCATCAATAAGTGAATTATAATGACAGATAAAATACATTCTTTATAATCTGTATGTAATATCGATTAAGCATTTATGTCAAAGATTGTCTATGATAACACTAGGATCATTCACCTCACTTCACTTTCGGCTTCCACCGTGCGACTGCAGCGCAAGGGTAGTGTAATCCAAAGCAATATCGTATTATTTTTATAGGATTGAAATGCTTTTATAAAACAGAAATTAAAAGAATATAAAAAATTTTTTGATCACGAGGCGGGATTCAAACCCGCGTCTTTTGCCATACTGTAGCAACGTCTAGCCTCTCGGCCACCCGTGAATCCACCTCAGCAATCGAATTTCTTCTACTATTTTGGTTTTATGTGCCCAAGGGACACCCCATCTATTGAGATGATTAAGAACCATCACAACCAATACGAAACATTATTTCAATGATTACAATATTGATTCGATTGAACGCGGCCTTTGTTAAATTTAATTTTTAGTTTTATAGTATTGAAAGAATAGAAATGGAAATAGACGGTATGGAAAATGGAAAAAGACGTGGGATGGGACGAATCCAGTCTCGTGATAATTTTTTTTCTATTCTTATAAAAATTTATCATTAAATAGTATATTATCTTGTAGTAGGACAACTTCAAACGGTCGCCGCCCTTGTCCCAAGGGCACAATCTAGCACTTACACTTGAATCCTGTGAAATGAAAATATATTTATGATATATATGATATTATTCATAGCAAGCTAATATAGTAAACTATTATCATGACAATGAATATATATCTTGAGTTATACATAAAACACGACTTTCTTTATATCGATAGATTATGTAAATGAATGCGAATTATTTCCCATTAGAAGTCAGTTTTAATCCCGATTAAAAGAGTAAACGGATTATAGTTACAGTTCCAAAAATAAAACTAAATTGAAATAACAAAAAACAGGATTTTAGACTCACACGATAAATGATATTAGGTTGGAATTCGAGGATGGCAAATGATAGGATAGGAATGATGGACATGGAAAACACGTTAGGCGTTAGACGTTATAAATAAAGAATGTCGCTGTATCCAAATTTTCATGTACTTACGATGTGTCAGAAAGTTATTTTTAGCTTTAATATTATTCCATATTGTTTAATACGAAAGATATATGTAGAATCACTTTTAATTGGTAAGTCTAATTAGTGATTGCAACATCGACCTCGTTTAACAATGCTTGATTATGATAATAATGGCTTTGTTAGCGCGCGTCCGACCGCGCTATGTACGCGTCGGAGCGCCTATAATTCAGTTTTGCGTCAAACCGTAGGTAGCTTCTTAGCGCGGCGTCATGCTACCATTCTTTAATCGAAAAGTTGGGGATTCAAAGCCAACCTAGCTAGTAGGAAATAAATTAATTTTTCATGTTGTTTCAATGCATCTGCACATTATCTATACCATAATTACGAAACGTTGAAGATATTTGCCATAAAATATTTATATTGATAGCGAAAGCCCAAGGTGGTGTCCAGGAATTTAGAACATCAACGACATGTGACATCTGCCATCCCAACCAACATTTGGACAGCGTGTAAAACGTTCTGAGCCCTCATACCCCGTGTTCCTGAACTGGGAATACAATATATAGACTGATGATGATGCTGATGATTATGACAGTATAGCTAGCTAGCACAAAACAAATAACGAGAGATCTTTGTGTAAAATATTTTCGCTGAAGAAATGGTGGCGCAGTTCGTACCTCCAAATCGGATGTTGAATACAAATCAATGTAAATGAATGCAAAAACCGTTTTGCACAAAGCAGATCCCGTGACTCGAATAATTAAAGAATAATTGAGGTTAGGATTACAAACAACTTAGCACTGTCGACGCCCTGTTGGTGATTATGGATGAAATTCCTGCGGCTAGTGTAGTCTTAGAATCAAGGTATATAATATTTCATATTATTCAGTTGGCTAAGAAATATTTTAACTTGCTTTGCCGCTTGTGGTTGCGCCTGTATATGAAATCATATCTCCATATTTCAGGCATTGTTTTCACTTACAAATAAAATCCTAATATAAACGCGAACGTTTGTAAGCATAGATCTGTCACGCGAAAGCAGCTTATGGTATCTGTGTTAAATTTGGTAAGGAGATATATTATCTGGATTAGCACATAGGTTACTTTTTACTCGGGCACCACGCGAGTGACGCTGCGGGTTGCAGCTAGTTCATATTGTAATATTATTATTTGAGTTTCAACATAGTAATTACAAATAAACGTCAAATATTGTATGCCTATTAAAATATCTACTTATAGTCACAGTCGATCATTGCCATCTAAAATGTATAAACGTATAAATAAAATGTTATATGAAGAGTTAGAGCGAGTTGTATTAAATCAAGAATAGAATTACGAGGGATAATTTTGTTTAAGACACATTTAGGCAAAGGGTTTGTAAGTTTGTTCAAACTATATTATGTGGAGATCCCTTGAGTGGAATGTACGATTCACAAACCTTTATTAAATTGACAAGTTTATCAGTGCGATTGTGTGATATTAGACCTTTTACACACGTAGGCGAAGCATCGTTATTTACACGCATGATGCGTACTAATATCACAGACTAATGGTCCATACAGTCGTTCTCATACGTAGAACTAAATCGACAAGGAGCGAGACGCGGAGAAAGGAGCCCGAGTTACATACGCCATTTTGTTAGCAGCTCGGGACACTATTTGGGGGCTGCCACGTTTCAATGATTATGACTTTATATGTGATGTTATAATTATACATACTGCTTGTGCTGTGAGAATTGAATTGTCACTAGTGTTAACTTGGAGCTACGATCCTCATTGCTATATTATTGACTATTATTGTGTTTCAAATTTTAGATTATAGGGTTCCATTGCTTTATACTGTCTCTTAATCGCTTTTTATCTCCATAAGACCTCTTCTTAGGCTTTCACGAAAAAAGAAAATCAAAGAAATATACCGCCTTGTGTAATCGCTCTCGAGTTCCGCGGTTTATAACGATAAATTTTTTCTTTTGTACAGATTAAATATGAGTACATCTGATAAGGCAGACTAGTGTGTGCAGTGGCTTATAAGTATTTTACGCGGCACTGATAGCGCGATGCCCGTCTTTCTCTATTTTTATTACTTCCCCCGGCGTGTGTCATGATCTTTACTGTGTACCTAAATTAGGAATTCTTTGCCTTCATTTGCAACATATTGTGGGTAAATGATAGTCTCTTTGGAATAAAATGTAATAAAATTTAATTAAAGACAACAATATATGACAAATGATACATGCATTTTATACGTACACTATACATAAATACAAATATAGAAGATAAACACAGAAATTAACATTATATGTTGAGAAGTCCGTGATCATTATGTTACCTTACTAAGCTGGTTTCAGCCTTGCTTCGGTGTTCGACCTGTGATCGATCTGGTGTGTTGAGTTTTCATGTAAATAATTTAGCAAAATTCATGTTAAAATATGTTATGTTCAATTCAGATATATTTATATTTATAATTCTCATATATCTTTTTGTCTACGAGACATTTGTAAGATTATTCCCAAGCTTTTTTATGTCACCGTTGGCAACGGGACTGGTGGGTTGCCCGATGAATGTGAAATTAATATTTACAGAGGCGTAAGGTCGTTTGCAGATCTTGCGCCTTTACAAATGGATTGCCGACTTTAAATGGTGTGGGATGAAGAAAGGCTTGTTTTTGCATGCAGAAATTTTGTATATATAACTACTTGTGTTTATTATTGTGTAATATAACGAGAATCGAGTGTCCTGTAATCCTTTTTAGTTGAAATCATAATTCAGCAGCCATCCGGTATAAATATGTTCATTAAATGTAAAGAACTATAATGACGTTCCTTAAACTGAAATGCTTTTGTGTTGAAAAATGTAATCTACACACGTGTAATTTAACTGCGACATTACGCTCACGTTTTCATCACGACAAAAACAAATAACAATTAAACATAAAACATTCCGCAGGTGACTGTAGCCCTGAAATTGCCCCGGTTTACACTAGGGTTGTCAAAAAGTGTTTAGGTTAGTTTTTTCGGTTGATTTTACATATGAATTTAAAGATTGTTAATTGTATTTTTGGGTTTAATTATATGTTTATTGCTCTACATTTATATTTATGTGTTCCAATTATGGTGTTATTATACAATAATGGTGTGTATATGCAATAGTAAATAATGTAAATTTTTCAGACGACAACAACTGTGTTGAACGCATTACTAGATTTTAGTAATGCGTTCAACACAGTTGACTACGATGTACTCCTGAGTCTATTGCGTTCTCTCAACTTAT